>NW_019262951.1:241773-279208 GCF_002742605.1 Olea europaea var. sylvestris | reverse complement strand
TGGCAGAAATGAATCGCGATCGACTGTACGACGGAGAACCACTAGCTGGCTGGGAAGAGGGACGTGATCGCTTACGGGCCATCTGGCACACGTAAAGAAGCAATAAATGAGATACATGAAAAATGCACGTGAAACGATGCAATGTGACATGGCACACCGTGCACACAAATGAGACACAAAAATAAGACATCGAAAAATGCGATCGACCCTAAGACAAAAGTTATCACGACCCTGACACTCGACTAAGAATATGCACACAATTCCAATGGAGAAAAAAATGCAAAAAGAAAAAGAACCAACCATGCCAAAGAAGGACAGAAATAGTTAAGTCAATTCATCGAACATGTGGCGTGCGACACTTCGGCACGAATTTCCAAGCACACAAGAGACGTAACCATGCAATCAAACACAAACTCACAAACTAGGAAACATGCTCTTCACAAAGAAACAAACCACACGCAAAACGGAGTTACGGAATGGAGGAACCAAAGCGATGAACATGGATGAAAATCACACAAAACATAAGTAAAATACAAGCACAAATCAAGCAAAAATCACACAATGCTATGTAATACATGAATTCAACATGCAAGAAACTTCAATCCAACGATGCTAAACATGCTAGAGGCTATGAACTCATGTAATAGAAGCAATGAATCAAACAAAATGGAAAGAGATGAGGAAAAATAAAAAAAACAAAAAAAATGAAAACAAATGGAAAAACCTACCTCAATTGACGTTCAAAATGGAATTTTGATGTTGAAATTGGGTGTTATTACTTCGAAACAATCAATTTAGAAGATTTGGGGAAGAAATGTCAGCTCAAAAGAAGAAACGGATGAAAACGGAGGCTAAATTTGAAAACTTAAATGCGTGAAATGAACCAGGAATTGAAAAACCCACACTGTCGCTCGAGCGAGACAGTCAGCGAATCTAGAGCGAGAGTGTTCTGTTAATGACGCTCGAGTGAGGTATAAACGAGACTCGAGCGAAAAGGCAATTGTCAAAAATAGCACTAAGATTTTGAATTCTTCGAAAAATGGCATAACAGTAGGAAATTTACGAAAATAGCCCCGAATTTCAAAACTTTAACATGTGGAACCGAATATGCAATCGAGCCCAAACAAAAACATAAAGTCACAAACTCGATACCCAGCATATAGACAGAACATAAGTCCACACAGAGATCAAATACCCGTGGAGTCAAGTGTATACAGACCAACACCGTGAAAAGTGCCACGTAGTCCATGCAAGCTAGACTCAAAACCTTAAATTAGTGAGAAGGGACACGTGAAGCTAACCAAACAAAGGTGTATGTCGACCAAGTGACAATCAAATCCAATACCACGAGGACCTATATCAAATGATACAAATGTCACATTTGTACTCCCCCTAACTTTATGATCTCATGTTTTTTTTTTTAAAACAAGCGAACTTAAGTGCAATGCTAACCTCATTAGGCGACAGAAATGACCCCCGTAGCGAACGTTGGGCCGGTGACTCCCAAGCCAGACGACCTTAGGGCACCAGGTTAAAAACCCCTCGGGCTTAATAGTTCGAGTCAAATAGGCCCCAAACATAGCAAAAGTTTGACAACATACAATAAACGTGGGGAAAGACACTATGATTAGGTGACACTCGTCCTAGATCAAGTCAAATGGACACACAACCCCAATCATAGTAGACCACCATCTCAAGTCTCACCCATGCGGTCAAGTCTCATTTACAGGACTACAGTGCGCACTGTGCAAAGGTGAATGACGAGCCATATACCAAAACTCCACAGACAGAGTGAACTTAGATGGAACCTCAGAGTCGTACATATGATGAATAAAAGAGTACGAGTCTAAATGCACATGTCAGAGTCAAAGCATATAAGGCACACACATAATCAAAACCTCAATCAAAAATTTTTTTTTTTTTTATTGAAACACACAAATAAAACTTGCAAACTAAGACTAAACAAACACACAAACATGCAACACATATGCAATGTGATGAAGGTATGAATGTGTATGAACACATGATCAAATAGGTGAACTAACACCTACAGCCGACCGAAGCGATTCGAACCTCAACCCATCTAGCGATTTTGTAAGTAGGTCAGCCAATTGATTCTCAGTAGACACATGATCGAGGGAAACAACTTGTGATTCAACCAGCTCTCGAATGAAATAATGTCGTATATCGATGTGTTTTGTACGAGAGTGCTGAATGGGATTCTTAGAAATGTTAATCGCACTTGTATTATCACAAAAGATAGTCATAGTCCCTTGACTAATCCCATAATCACTAAGCATTTGTTTCATCCAAAGAAGCTGAGTACAGCAACTCCCTGCAGCTATGTATTCGGCCTCTGCCGTGGATAAGGATATTGAGTTTTGTTTCTTACTTAGCCAAGCTACGAGATTGCTACCCATGTAAGCCTGAAAACGAGCACACACTCCTACACTAAAAGCAATGTCGGGCCTAGTAGCTGTAAGATATAGAAGACTACCTATCATGCTACGATATAGGGAAGGATCTACACTTTTACCAGAAGGATCACGACCTAACTTCAAGCTGGTACTCATCGGTGTCCTAGTATGTTTCTTATTATCTAACCCAAATCTCTTAACCAAATCCCTAGCATACTTAGACTGTGAGATAAACAGTCCATCCTCTGTCTGACGTACCTGAAGTCCTAAAAAGTAGCTCAACTCCCCAACCATACTCATCTCAAACTCTCTCTGCAGACACTCAGCAAACTCAATCGCTAAAGACTCTAGAGGAGACCCAAAAATGATGTCATCGACATAGATCTGAGCAATGGTAAAGTTTTCTTCTATATGTCTAATGAATAAGGTCCTGTCTGCACCACCTTGAGAGAACCCATGTTCCTCAAGATAAGATGTGAGTCTCTCATACCAAGCTCTAGGAGCTTGCTTCAGACCATAAAGGGTTTTGTGAAGCTTGTAGACATAGTGGGGAAATTTTGGATCAACAAATCCCTTAGGTTGTTCCACATAAACTTCTTCCTGAAGAAGTCCATTCAAGAAGGCACTTTTAACATCCATTTGATGCAACTTGAACCCTAAGGTACATGCAACAGCCAGCAGAATCCTAATCGACTCAAGTCGTGCAACAGGGGCAAAAGTCTCATCAAAATCAATCCCCTCAACCTGAGTATACCCCTGAGCAACTAATCTTGCCTTATTCCTAGTAATAGTACCCTGGTCATCTGTCTTGTTCTTAAAGATCCACTTGGTACCGATCACATTGCAATTTTTTGGTCTGGGAACTAATATCCACACATTATTCCAAGCAAATTGATTTAGCTCCTCATGCATTGCATTTACCCAACACTCATCACTAAGAGCCTCTTCAACTTTCTTAGGCTCGACTTGAGACACATAGCTAGTGTATGCTAGATTATTCAATACTCTCCTACGAAGTCTCATCCCTTCATCTAGATCCCCAATGATATTATCCTAAGGATGGTTAGATTTAACCCTAGTTGATGGTTCCTTAGAATGTTTATCTAGAAGTGTTTCCTTTTCAGATGTTTCAAGCACAGGTAGTTCAGTAGGATCATTGGAAACCAAACGATCACCATCTTTATCACAATTTTTAGCACTCTCCCCCTCACTCACACCATCATCTATCACAACATTTATAGACTCCATCACCACACGGGTACGTGAGTTATACACTCTAAATGCACGGCTATTCCTCGAGTACCCCAGGAAGATCCCTTCATCACTTTTTGATTCAAACTTACCCAAGCTCTCTCGATCCCGCAAAATGTAGCACTTACTCCCAAATATTCGAATATACTTAACAGTAGGCTTCTTACCCTTAAGAATTTCATAGGGTGTCTGATCAGTCTTGGGTCTAAGGTAGACTCTATTAACTATGTGGCATGCAGTGTTAATAGCTTCTCCCCAAAAGTGTAGGGCTAATTCCTTGCCATGAAGCATGGCTCTAGCCATATCCTGAAGGACACAATTCTTCCTTTCAACCACCCCATTTTGTTGCGGAGTGATAGGGGAAGAGAACTCCTGCATTATCCCTTCATCCATACAAAAACTCTCAAGGTTGAAGTTCTCAAATTCTTTTCCATGGTCACTACGCATCCTAGACACTTTGAGATTCAGTTCATTGCTAAGCCGTTTACACAGAGACTTAATAAGGTCACAAGCATCAGATTTTTCCCTAAGCAACTCTATCCAAGTAAACCTCGAAAAGTCATCTACAACGACAAGGATGTAACGCTTACCACCTAAACTCTCGGTCCTAGAGGGTCCCATTAAATCCATGTGAATCAATTCCAGTGGTCTTTTAGTCAGAATTTTAGTGGTCTTCTTATGTCTCCCCTTAAGTTGTTTACCTAGTTGACATGGTCCACACACAGTTTGTGCTTTTGTGATTTTCTACAACAAGGCTTGATAAATCCTACGAACTATTTGCCATAAAACCTTTTAAGCACCAAATTTGTATATGAGAAAGGGCAAATATCGTTTGAGGACAACGAATCATTTTCGTGTTTGAGCCTTCCATATTGGTTTGTTTTCCTTGTTAATTTCCATCTTCTTGAATTTCTATTTCTTAATTTTCATCTCCATTTTCCCCGATGGCTACATAGTTAGAATTAGGTAGTACCCCATAACAATTGTCGGATGTTCTAACCCCTTCAAGGACTACCCCACCGGATGAATCATATACAGTACATCTCTTCTGCACAAAACTAACCTCAAAATCATCATCACAGATTTGACTGATGCTTAGCAAATTTGATTTTAAACCTTCCACATATAGCACATTAGAAATCACAGGCAAACCAAGCATTTGTACGGTACCTTTGCCGAGAATAGGTGCAGAGCCCCCATCTCCAAAAGTAACCATACCACCATTACATTCATCAAGAGTAGTAAACAAAGATTTATTACCACACATATGTCTAGAACATGCACTATCAAGGTACCACATACTAGAATTTTGAGCTTTTAATGCAACATTAGCAACAAGGCATTTCTCTTGACCTGATAGTCTAATTAAATCACCCTTTTTGACCCAAATCCTTTTAGGCGACAAGTTACTCTTAGTTAGCTTAGTAAGCATCTCAGTCAGATGACTAACCTGATTAGACAGAAAGCTAACCTGACTAGGAATGTTTTGACTTCTACGCTCATTGCCTAACTTGTAACATCTAGACCTAGTGTGTCCTAGAGCACCACATTGGTGTTGTGAGAGAGTGAGTTCATAGGTTTGCAATGATCCTACCAATTCTTCGATCTTAACTTCATCTAGGTCCTTACTTTCCTCAATAGCAGTGACTTTAGGCCTAAATCTCTCAGGTAGGGATCTAAGTACCTTTCTCACTATCTTGGTCTCGGGAATTCTCTCACCTAGGTTGAAACTCGAGTTAACTATGTCATTTAGCTTAGCGTAAAACTCATCAAATGTTTCATCATCTTTCATTCTCACTTCTTCAAACCTAGAAGCTAGCATTTGCAGTTTTGAGTTTTTTACTATTTTAGTTCCCTCATGTGTTGTTTCGAGAATGTCCCAAACCTCTTTAGCAGTTTCGCACATAGAGACTCGCCTAAACTCTTCTGGTGATAGTGCCATGAATAATGCATGAATTCCCTTACTATTCCAGTTACATGCAGCTAACTCATCTTTAGTCCACAATGATATGTCAGTGAGATGAATGTTTCCTGATACGATACTAGAGGGAGGTTTCCAACCATTTTGAACACTAATCCACACATGCTCATCTAATGATTTGAGGAATGCACGCATTCTAACTTTCCAATACGCATAATTACTTCCGTCGAAAAACGGAGGTACAGACAGTGATTGACTCATCTAGACAGCTATGGGTCAGGACTCGAGATTTAGCTCCGATACCACTTGAAAAACCTTACGTTCGACCCAACTAACACCTAGAGGGGGGGTGAATAGGTGTTCATGCGGAATTAAAAAAATTATCAATTAATTCGTGCAACAAGTCACAAGAATTAAAGTTTGTCCAGATTCATTCACATGTCTTAATTACCTATGTTGAATTACCGGTAACAATAAATAAATTAAAGCAATAAAAGAACACAACGAATGTTGACGGAGAAACCCCAACTGGGTAAAAACTCCGGGCACAAGCCAGTAGAGATCCACTATTTGTAGAAGGTAACTTACAGTACGTCAGAACAATTGATCCAACACAACGAATGTTGACGGAGAAACCCCAACTGGGTAAAAACTCCGGGCACAAGCCAGTAGAGATCCACTATTTGTAGAAGGTAACTTACAGTACGTCAGAACAATTGATCCCCTCAATTTTCTGACCTCCTTACTGTTTGAGAACAAGACTCTCCTGGATCTAGCAGATCTGTGCTACCATCCCAGCCTTGTGTGACTTCTACTTCCCGTGAATCGTCAAGCACTCCCACTCTTCAAGCAAGTTCTTCCCGAATCTTCAATCTGAGGATCTTCTGGAAGTTTTATATGATTTAGAGAAGGTGGTGTTTTGGTGTTTCAGGGTGTGATGTTTTTGCTTATCGAGGATTTAGATCTTCAAGGATTTTAGAGAGAATCAATAATATGGCTTCAATGTGTATTTCCTCTGTATCCAACTCGAAGGAGACGAATCGTATTTATATGGCTCAACATATGGTCTTGTAGCACGTCAAAAATTCGCGAGCTTTTAAATTTAATGTTGCCCAGATAAATAGGTCGCTCGAGCGAGGGACCAGCGTGACTCGAGCGACGTCCACTTCGCTCGAGCGACCTGCTAGCGAGGATCTAGCGACATTGGTTCTGCAATCGTGGCTCGAGCGAGATCATGGCGTGAGTCTAGCGAAATCTCGCGCCGTTTGCAACTTCGAGGCATCCATCACAACCCTAGACCTAGCCTTCAACACTTTGATTAATTGCAACTCAAGTCCCTGAACTATTGGACATTTGACACTTTGGTTCTTGACCTTACAATTATGACATTTTAATCCTTGACTTTACAATTATTACATTTTGGTCCTTGGTCACAGATTTGCCAATTACATATTTCCTAACACTTTGTGTCACTCTCACCTTGATACCAAAAAAGCGCCTGAATTTCACCTCCATCTTCCAATGCCGCCTTAGACCTCTTCATGAATATAGCATAGAGAGGTGAGCCTTATATCCAATCGGATATAAAAGATCAGGCAAAAGTGCAAGGAACAAAACCAATCACCCCAATATCGGAATCCTTTTCCAATACATAATTGGCAAATGACATACCAGGTCCTATCCCACGAGTTTTATCGTCCATATCTCAATGTAAGGGCTCACATGCCACCTCCCACATAAGCCTAGCGCTAAGTCGTCGGGTCGAGGGTTGAGAATGGCAGTCCAATGGGATATATACAGTCCAACTGCCATTAATCACATCGCCTTGGCCAGACATATTCTTTTGTCCAGCTAGTAGAGACATTTTTATAGGCATAGTTTTGGAAGGGAGTCCAAAACATGAATATAATTAAACGTGTAAAATACTGAAACTGTAATATGACAAAGAGAAGTAGTTGAATAAGCAAATTATGATTGTCAATCATGTAATTACTGTGAATTGAACTCATGTATGTGGCCTAATATACACTACTAATGCAATTTTTTTTCTATTGCCTTTCATTTTTTCTGTGGTTAAATGCAGAGAAAGATATTGCGACTACAAAAATAACAAAAGATTCATTTATCAAGATACAAGGAAAATAGAAAAAGGTAGTAAAGTATGATGAAAACTCCAAAAGATAATTATCAATATTCAACAATGAAATATAAGATTCGTGTTATACTTTAAAATATATATATATATATATATATATATATATATATATAGAAAAAAGATGTTACTCAACTGACGATGGTTCCAAGTTTGCATGTGCATTAATAGCTCTCTCTTTTTTTGTTTACACAGTTTTGGTTTCTAACAGTCTTCCTATCGCATTTTAGTTTTCGAATTTTGACAAATTCCTAAAGTGAAAGATTAAGAAAAAAGTTAAGGTTTTGGTAGCGTCCACAAGCTATTCAAAGTCTCTAGCATTATTGCTTCACATAATTGTATCTTAATCATGATTATACTACATTGGGGTAAAGGTTTTGACTCGAACTTCAGTTAGCTGCTGATATTATAAGAGTTTCGAACCAGGAAGGAAGTCATTCATGACATAATATTTGGAAAAAATAGTAGAATGCAAAATTCTATTAAATGAAAATCATATGATGTGAAGGAAAATAATAGAATAACCTAATACAAGTGCAAAAATTTCAATGTGTTGACGTCAAAATTTGTAGGGGTTAATCTTGAGTCAACTTTAAGAAAGAGGGGCGATTTCCCTTGTTATTATGAAAATTGCATTTGCATATCAATAAGACTTAATTATATGGAGTGTTTGTGTGAAAGTCCACTTAACGTTCACAAAACCATTTCTCTACTATTTATACATGACTATAGCCAAAATTACATCAAGTCAATCAAATCAAGAACAAGACCGAGCTCGAAAGTCGGGTTGAGATTTCTCTTGTGATTGGACGATGAGGCCGGTGGCCATGTGCCAGTGTCATTTACAGGTAATGATGACTCGCAGATGATTTAAAGGTTTGAGGCTTCAGATTGGTGTTCATGGGCGATAATGACGTCATCTTCTACACGTGTATGTGATTGAGAGGGCGATGTGGCAGGAGGTAATTATGATGTTTTCTCGAGATGATGGTGATAGGATGCCGAGCTGAATTTTTATGACCGAACTCGCATATGTTGAAATGGTGCCTACGGTTGATTTATCTTGAGATCGGCGATCTGGGTCCACGGTCACCCCCAGGTCAGTTCTTCTCCAATGGAGGACATACCTCATCGATTGGCTGGTCCTCTTCTCAAGAAGTGCATTTATTGCAGTGCCATGTGTCCCATTTTTACCAGCTTGAGCTGTCTAGCATATATGTTGGCTTCTTGTAGAAGTTTTGCCCAAAATGGTGTAGTTTTGGGCTGTGTTAATCTGAACCACTTATTTTCCCTCCTTTTATTCATCTAACAACCGGAGTGAAGTCTTTTTGCATTCCTTGTTTTTAAATACCTTTTGGCTTCTCATTTTACTTTTTTACTTTACACAAACATTCTTTCTTCGTAGAAACGAGGAATTCTCTTCGCGCTATTTCTTCCATTTTTTGAGTGAGGCCATCAGGTCCAAGACCCCAAGTATTCTTCTATTCTCTTTCTTCATTCCTTCTATTTTACCTCTTTCATGGGCTCTAACGAGTCTAGAGTGAACTCTTGGGGAAACGAATAGGAAGAGACCATACCTTCCACCTCTAACTCATTGTCTAGTTGTCGAGAGATCCTAACCCATGTCCCTATCTTGATCGTTAACCCAATAGATTTAGAACACCCTGCCAACATGAAATTAGATGGAAAATTGTCAGGAGAGGAGGTCGGATCCCATGGAGGCAGCGAGGGGAATGTTTTGGAGTATGGGGCGAGCTCATATACATCAGCAGTGACTGCTGATATGTTACTTAGCTTGTGTGCTAAGTATGATATTCCTAGCTCAGTATTAATGATAATCCTAGAACCCTCCGACTGGTCTGACTCTCCTCCAGTAGGATAGGTCGCCTTAAACTCAGCCATTTTACACGCCGGGCTAAGGCTACATATTCCTAGAGTAATTTGAAAGTTTCTCTCTTTTTGGGAAATAGCTCCCACCCAATTAATTCCCAACAGGTGGCGGACTCTAATTGCCACTCCAGTCCTGTGGGATAAGTTAGGGAATCCCAAGCTTAGTGTGGGCAGTTTAGTTCCCTTCTTACGTTCAAGGAGGATTGGAGGAATTCGGGTGAGTGGTACACCAGTGTTAGGCTGAGGACGAGCAGCCTTTAGTCTTCGATATCCCCTCCTCAATTAAGATGTGGAAGGAAGAGTTTTTCTATGGGTTTGTTTCATCCAACGAAGTGAATCGAGAGATATCATTCCTGCACTCTATCATTCTTTATATAAGTGATTGTGCTTAGATGTTTGAGCTGACGTGACTGGTGAAGAAGTACTAACCCTTCACTTTGCTTTGCAGATTACAAAAAAGCTAGTTTGACAAAAGATACTCAAAGGCGGGTTGAGGACATAAGAGCTTTGCTGAACAGACAGAAGTCGAGCAAAATACTTGATCTCAAACTCCAACCTCTTCTAGGTGGGTTTAATTCAGACAAAGGTCCCAGATCCGACCACAGTTGGTGCATCCAGTTCCCTACCAGCTAGCTCAGTGAGGGCTTTTCATGGAAGAGCTTGGTTAGCTTTCGTTTAAGCTAAGTATAGTGTGGACCTATATTTATATATATTTTTATTTTATCTTTATTATTATTTTTTAGCTCAAGATTTGGAAATGTTGGGTTACAAGGCTGCTAAGGCTGCAGCTGCGATGAAGGGAAAGAAAAGGGAGGCCCCAGTTCAGATTGTCACCTCCTCTAAGGAAGCGGAAGAGGAAGTTCCACCTCTGAAGAGGATCCACTCTATGACTCTAGCTCATGTCATTGTCCCAGAGGCTACACCTTTGGAGATACCGACCTCGTCTCAAGTTCTTTCCATTACACATCTCCATCTCCAACTCTACCTCAAGCCGAAGTCACTACGAGCTCAGCCCGATCACAAGAGAGGTTTCCAGACTTACAAAGATCGAGCTTGGATAGGCTTTTGGGACGTCGGCTTGAGATACTATTGGATTATCTAAGAGCTCCTTCTCCATTGAGGGAGACGACAACTGCATTCCCTTCTCCTCTATGCGACTCTGCCAATCTGCTGACTAGAAGCTAGACTGATAAAGAGCAAAGCTTCTTGGCTGAGATGCCCATTGGTGAGTCTGTGGTCACTGCTCAACTTCATGGCCATCGATCCATTTTGTATATGATGGCAGTGGTAGATAAGGTATTTTTCTATACTTGCATTGTGGTTTTGTTGGCATCTCTTGCTGTGTTTGTGACTCATCTTTTTATATTTGATTAGATAAAGGTCGAGTTGGAGAAGATGCTAGAGGCCAAGGATCAGGCCGTTGCGCTTTATGAGGGTATGGAAGCGGAGCGGGCGAGATACGTAGCCAAGGAGAAGGAGTATGAGGACAAGCTAAATAAGATGGATGTGGAGCTCGATACTCGCTTGTCCATCGAGATTAGACTTGGAGAAGAAATTGAGGTGCTGAAAGCCTGGGAGAAAAGGCTAGTCAACAGGCGGAGATCGAGAAGAACAAAGATGAAGCAGAGAGAGCTTGGGTGGAAGAGAAGAGAGCTAAGGTCTCGAAGGCTATTAAAAAGGTTGAAAAGGCCAACATGAGGGCAGTAATAGAGATAAAATAAATGGAGGAGGCAAAGGACAAGGTCGTCTAGATAGTGGAAATCTGGAGAGAATCTTCTGAGTTTGACGCCTTGGCCAAGAATGCATACATCTGGCCCTGGAGGAGTTAACGAAGCATATCCCCATAGAGAGGCCGACGCATTCTTGGAGGAGTCTCTGGAAGGGCAGAGAAATGAGCTGCAGAGGTTATTCGAAATTGCAAGAGTTCGGTTGTCCGATCTGAGCCTAACACCTTAGCTCTCCAGGACCCCCCGGCCCCCTAAGATACCTCGACCTGATTCTTTGACTTATATACTTAAGATTTTACATTTGGTTAACTCTTTTGATGTATGGTTTTTGAAATCCTTTGACAATGCATTTGATTGAGACAAGGAAACTTGTTTTGATTTTGAGTGAATTGCTTCCTTTCAAATATTTCTAAGATAATTTTACTAATTTTGATGTACGACCTTAGTACGACCTATATAAGGAGCAGGGTTTTGAGCGATTCCTTAGGAGGAATTTTGTCTGAGTGTTGCAACACTTGCAACCTTAGGTCGGCCTATACAAGGAATAGGGCTTTGTTTGATTCATCAGGAGAAATTTCATCTAAGTGCTGCAGCACATGCAACCTTAGGTCGGCCTCCATAAAGAGCAAGGCTTTGATCGATTCCTCAAGAAGAATTTTGTCTAAGTGTTGCAGTACTTGCAACCTTAGGTTGGCCTGCACAAGGAGCAGGGCTTTGATCGATTCTTCAGAAAGAATTTCGTCCAAGTGTTGCAGCACTTGCAACCTTAGGTCGGCCTCAATGATGTAATCGAAGACTTTCAAAATAAGGGGTTCCTTTTATTGATGCAACCAACATTAAAGTTGTGTTTAAATGACATAAAAGATTTTTCGTATTTACTGATAATACTACCTTAAGTGTACGGCATTCCAAGGGTGGGATAGAGGCCTATTCATCAAGTCTTCCAATTCATGTGCTTCTTTTGTCAGGATCTTGATTATCAGATAAGGCCCCTCCCAGTTAGGCCCATGGATGCACTTTCTGCCTCCTTCATGGCAAGGAATATCTTTCGTAGAACGAGGGATCCTACTTTGAATTCTCATTTTCGTACATTTTAGTTGTAATATATTGCATTTCGCTGTTTGTAAATAGCATCCCCAAGTTTAGCGTCATTCCTCTTTTCTTACATGAGGTCGAGTTTTCCGTGAAGAGCTGTTGGGTTCTACCCTTCGCTATAGGTAGCGGTATGAAATGATGGGATCCTGAGTTCTATTGGAATCATAGCTTCCACACCAAAGGCCAGTGAAAACTGTGTCTCTCCCGTACTAGTCTTTGTGGTAATACGATATAACCACAGTGCACACTAGGAAGCTCCTCGGCCCATCACCTTTTGTGTGCATCAAGTCTTGCCTTTAGCATGTGCTTGATGATCTTGTTAATGGCCTCAACTTGGCCGTTTTCTTGTGAGTGGTTTGGAGTAGAGAAGTGTTTTCTGATGCCGAGCTCTTCACAAAAGTTTGAAAGGCGAGCGTTGTCAAACTATTTTCCATTGTCGATGAGGATTGAGTCTAGTATACTGAATCTGCATACGATATGCTTCCATATGAAGTCAATTTTTTTGTTTGGTGATTTTTGCAAGTGGTTCCACCTCGGCCCATTTGGTGAAGTAGTCCACTGCCATGATAGCTAACTTAACCACACCCTTCCCCGTGGGTATAGATCCAATAAAGCCAATCCCCTACTTAGCAAAGGGCCAAGGGGCAACTATCGGGTTCAACTCACATGGTGGCATCCTACTGAGATGGGAGAGATGCTAGCATTTCTTACATTTCTTCAGAAAATTCAGAGCATCTTGCTTTATTGTAGGCCAAAAATATCCTTGGTGTAGGATTTTGTGGGCTAGATATTGTCCACCAAAATGGTTTCCACACATTCCCTCATGTACATCATACAACGCGTACTGTGCTTCTTCTTCATTCAACCACCTCAAAAGGGAGACAAAATATCCTCTTTTGTAGAGGACTTTATCCATCAACGTGTATCTGGCCGACCTAGTTCAAAGTCTTCTTGCTTCGATAGTATCTTCAGGACACTATCCCGTTTTAAGATGGGAGATGATTTCATCCATCCAAGTTGGCTTGTGATCTATCATCACAGAGTCACTTTGGTTAGTTCTATGGCAGTCCGTGATATCTTCCTCAAAGGAATGCTATCGAATTCCTCAATCCCTTCACTAGTAGCCAAACAAGCTAAAGCATGCTTTAAAAGTTTTGAGTTCTCTTCTGACAACTTGGAGGTAACTATCCATCATTTCTTCTTTGGCCCGATACGTTCCATTGATCTGGTTGACCGCCAACTGGGAATCACTATGTAAGACCAAGCTGGGGATTCCCAGCCCAACCGCCATTCTTATTCTGGCAATGGGAGCTTCGTACTCGGCTTCGTTATAAGAAGCCTTAAAGTCAAAACTCAGGGCTTCACAAAATAGTTAGCCTTGGTGATAGATTTGATATCTAGTCAGCATCTATTATCGGCGCACGTCACGTTTCTGGTCCACTAGGGTGATTCGGGACGGGTCATTTCAATGTTTAACTTAAATAGTTTTTAACATGAATCCCATTCGTGTACATACATAAAGTTGTATCTAAATCTCTATAGAATTTCGTATATGGTCAATGGACCACATTATTGTAAATACAACTGTCATTCATTCATTTTTATTTTTACGAAGTGAATTAAACAATTAAATTGGAGAGAACATTCCTACCTAGTATGGATTTACATATGATATTTTAATAATATCTGTTTTTTGTATTTTTTTTTATAGGGACCGCACTGTAATTTTTGGCATCTAGAAAATATTATATACTAGTACATGGACTATTATGAAATTTCATAAATTGAAAAGAAATTTAATTACTAAATAATTTACTGACATTGTAGTAAAACACGAAAATATTTTTCAATATTACAAATGCATATATATATATATATCCTCCATTTAATTTTTGAAAAGAAAAAAGGTTTTTTTTTTCCCACTGTTCACTTCCTTTTTTTTTAATGACCATGTTATCTAGACAAATCTTGGTAATTACTTTAAATTACTGCCAAACAAGGTAAACATAAAAAATAAAGGTACAATCAAATCAAAAGTAATAGCATATCAAAATCATTGGAATATTTCAACTAATTCATAATTATCACCACTGTTCGTGGAACTTTTACCCCTTCTTTTTTACTTTTAATTTTTGTGTACAAAAAAATCAAATTATGCAAGTACACATCGGTCTACAAAGAATTAATCTTAAGCTCTGATACCGAACTGTAATGATCCAAATTTTTAATAAAATTTAAGTCACCACAAAATTCATTTATACATTATTTAATGTATGGTCATTTATTCTTTTTATATAATTGATGGAACAACAATGGATTCTACATATGTTAAACTTATATGCTTAGTCTTTTAGTAATTCATACCATAACATATATTATTTCCAACAAAAATTCAATAGCACAACTTAAAATTTAAAGGAACATGAAAACTAATTAAATTACTAGAAAGTAGACAACTACGATTTACTGAACATGTTCCAGAATTTAATTAAACATAAATGTCTATTGCAACTGGAAAAAAAAAAAAGAAAAAAAAAGAAACAAGTTACGTACTACATTTTAGGTTTTTTGTCCCATGAAACAGGGCACAACCACACCATCGAACTGTTGCGCTCCGACCTGTACTAATCAGTAAGGTAGGGAAAAAGGGTTGGGTATGGGGAATACTAGTAGGATACAAATATTAGTATCATTCCAAATAATATTTATCATTCGTATATCAAAATAAATCGTACACTCACATCATATCTTTATAACTAGTAAGAGCTCATATCATTTATAATGGATGGCCATTATATCATATCATTAACAAAATATTTATCAATATGAAATAATAAAAATTAAATGGGACCAACCACTTGTGCGCCGTATCCTACCATAACTTTCAAATGTGTTTCAACCAAATGAAGAATGCTGAAAAAATGTACTATAAATGCTTCTGCAAAGTCCTTGTTTTGATACACCAAAATATGGAAGGAAAATAGTAATAAAAATATAGCAGAACAAGTTATGAAATGTTGAAATGAAGAAGTCGTAAAGTGACATGAGATAAATAAAGGAGTTGAGGGAATCTTTCATATTAGTTGGGTAAGTGGGGAAATAACATGGCAAGTGGATGCGTGGAGGTTTCTTAGAGGTGGTTAAATTACGAATGGAGAAGAGAGAATCTCAAGATTAGAAACGTGTGAATATATTAACAAATTTGTATTTCACTCTCTCTCTCTCTCTCTCTCTCTCTCTCTCTCTCTCTCTCTCTCTTTGTGTGTGTGTATATATATATATATACACACATATACAAAAATCAATTAATAACTTATCAATAAACTTGCTCTACACATGTCACCTATAAATTCTAAATTCCTTAATTTAACTTAATTAAAAACAATATAGCACCATATCTTTAGACCTCGATAACCTGGACTTCGCTTAATCAAATTAACTTCTTCTAGAGCCTAATATGCATGATTAATTATGATTTATTTAAAAAGCTCAATATTCATATACTTATCACTACTTGGTCAATATCTAAGTATTTGACCCAAATAAAATTGAAATTTGCTATGTATCACTTTAGTCTTTAAGTTTTCAAAATATTAAATTATAACATATAAAATTTCTTAATTCTATTCTATGAAAATTTGGGACTTTTCAACCACTGCCTCAACTGCATTGTCACTGGCATCACACATAAACTCAAACAGATAATCCCAATCCGGAGAAGCTAACACTGGACCAGAAACTAATTTTTCCTTTAAGATATTGATGTGTGTCAACCATTTTTTAAAAACGTGGAATGGAGCCCCTTTCTCCAAAAATTGTATAATGGTTTCGAGATGTTGGAAAAGTCTTCGATGAAGCAACGGTAGAACCCGGCGTGACCCAAAAAGCTTCCGACTCCCTTCATTGTTATCGATGGTGATAGTTTTTCAATGACTTGTATTTTAGCTTTATCCACTTTAATAACCCGTGCTGTTATCAAACTCCCCAACATAATCCCTTTTTGAACTATGAAATGACATTTTTCCCAATTTAATACAACGTTTGTTTCTTGAGACCGTTACAACAACTTTCCCAAATGTTTCTTGACACGTTTGTTTCAAGTCATAGACATTTCAATGATATTTCCCACCATGTCCGAGAAAATAAATATCATACACACTGAAAAGTGGCTGGAGTATTGCAAAAGCCAAAGGGCATTCTCCTATAAGCAAAAGTACAATAAGGGCATGTGAAGGTCATCTTTTCTAATCATCTACCACTATAGGAATCTGGCTGTGCCCCCGAATAGCATCAAAAAAATAGTAATAAGCGTGTCCAACGAGTCTCTCCAATATCTGATCAATGGAAGGAAGAGGAAAGTGATCATTCCTTGTGGCGTTGTTTAGTTTGCAATAGCCAATGCAAACTCTCCAAACCATTATAGTACGTGTAGGAATGAGCTCATTTTTTCATTTGGAACCACCGTGATCCCTCCCTTTTTCGGCACCACCTGTACTGGACTGACCTAATGGTTGTTTAATATATTGTAGATGATCCCCACATCCCAAAGCTTTAATATCTATTTTTCTACCACTTCCTGGATAGTCAAATTTAATCTACATTGATGCTCAATTGAAGCTTTGTAGTAATCTTCCATCACTATCTTATGTATGCAAATAGAATGTTCTGATCCCTTTTATAGTTGATATAGTCCATGCAATTGCTATTTTGTACTCCCGAAGTACCCTCAGCAATTGATCTTCTTCTAATTCCATAAGAATATTTAAGATAATTACTGGAAGCGAATTTTTTTCTCCCAAGTAAGCATAGCGAAGATGAGTAAGAAACTGTTTAAGTTCAAGAGTTGGAGCTTACTATATATATGGTAAAGGTTTTGTGTGTCCTTCACCAAGCTCCAAACATGGTTGCTTCAAGAGTGGTGGTATGGCTACCAAATAACGTACACATTCTTCAGCTTCCTCCTTTTCTGATTGTAAATCCTAAGAGTGCATTAAACAAGCCTCAAGCGAATCCTAAAGGTGATCAAGTCTAAATGTCTCTGACACTGCTTCTTTTATTATATCAATCTGTATGCAAGAATCTGGTTTGTTTGTTCTGGAATTTAAAAGCTCTTAACACATTGATTGTTAGTTCCTCTTCATCTAACCTCAATATGAACTAAACCTTTTGCACATCTATCAGAACCATTCTCGTAGCTAAAAATAGGTGACCCAATATGAGAGAGACGTCCCTATCTTCCTCTATATCCCAAATAATGAAGTCTGCTGAGAAGATAAACCTATAGACCTTTACTAAAATATCTTTACAAATACCTTGAGGGTACTTGATTGACCTATCAGCCAACTGTAGTGACACTATAGTCGATATAGGATCTTTTAATGCTAACTTTTAAATCACACAATGCTTTACCTATATATAAATTACTAATGTTACACGGAGTAGTAAAACTCCCTGGATCTTTTAACATCGATGGTAATTTGTGTTGGAAAATTGTGTTGCACTCTCCAGTAATCATGATCATTTCATTGTCTTCCAACTTTCTCTTATTTGATAGAATGTCTTTCATGAACTTGGTGTGGCTGGGCATTTGGGCTAAAGCTTTAGCGAACACTACTTTAATGTACCGCTTCTTTAATACATCCAAACATTTCTGGAATAGCTTATCGAGCTTGTGTTTCTATAGTCGTTGTGGGAATGGGATTGGAGCAACATATGCTTTGACATGAGCAGTTACCTTCACTTGTAGACTATCAGACGATTCACTTTGATTTTCCTTCTTGCGTGAAAGTTCCTGGCCATTTTACGTGTACTCCAGTGATTGGACCCTACGGCGTGTAATGATCACTTTGACCTACTCTTTAGGATTTGTCCCAGTATTGCTAGGTAAAAAATTTTGAGCTCTACTTGATAATACAGTTGCTATCTGTCCCTTCTGCTGTTCCAACTTCTTGATTGAAGGCTGTTGATTTTGAAAGTTGGTCTCAATTTTAGTAATGTACTGAGTTAGCAAATCTTCCAACCATGGCTTTCTCTCTTGCTATTATTGTTCCTATTGGAACCCTAGTGGTTTATTCTGATTGTTTCCTCCCTATTCTTGCGTGATTGTTAGACCATGAAAAATTTGGATGGTTTCTTCATCCCGGATTATATGTGTTAGAGTAGGGATTATTTGCTATCTCTGGAAGTTCTGAGCATTGCTCACTTTTTCAGACTGATTAACATGTGTAGACACTAAAGGGAAGTACGTAGTAATATGATCCACTCCACAACCTTTGCAAACCAGTGGCGATTGGTGTACAATGTTAATAGACTAAGATAGATTTTCCATTTTCATTGTAAGAACTTCCATTTGTGCAACTAGTATTGTCATTTTATCCACATTGTGTAACACTGCTGTTTTCCTTGGAGCTTCCCTATCATTTGGCTACATCAATTGATTTGTAGGTATTTTTTCATACAAATCATAGGCCTCATCGACATCAAGTTTCATCATCGATCTTCCAGCTGTAGCATCTATTATAATAGTGAACTTTTGTTGTAGACCATAATAGAAGAGATACTACTGAGCCTGCCTAGGAATGTCAAGGCTATGGCATTTTTTTGAACAAATTCTTGAACTGGTCCCGTGCCTGAGGATAGATCTCGAGATATTTTCTACTTGAAAGTGTGGATGTCATTCCTAATTTGGTGAACTCGAGAAGGTGAGAAGAATTTCGTCGAGATTTTTTGAACTATATCATTCCATGATTGTATGCTCCATAGAGGTAGACAAAGAAACCATTCTCTAGTGACATCCTACACTGTATGAGGAAAAATCGCATTCAAAATGTGTCTGCTGATATCCTTTCGTAACTGATCAATTCGCATAACATAAGAAAAGCCAAAATATGTTCATGAGGATTCTTTGTGGCTTTTTCATAGAACCTGAAGTCTTATTGATTTTGAAATATATTGATAACATCCGGTCTAAGGTAGAAATTAGATTGTCTGAATGGAGGATATACCATGGCGGGTTGCATTAGTGTAGAAATTAGATTTACATAATCCCCAACTAAAATAGGAGCTTCATTCTAGATAGCTTACTATTGATTTGGCTAAGGTATTTGCTCTTGAAGCTAAACTTGAGTCTGCAGTTGATTTTGATTATCGGTCTTTCTCCTTGCTTGGCGTTGCACTCTTCTAAGATTTTCGAATGTCCTTTCGATTTTGTGATTTATCAAAAAGAGATCCGGCTCGTCGGGATTTTGAATAAATTGCAAGCTTAGGGGATCATTGTACAAGTAATAATCATGACGATAAAGTTATCGTCCCACAGGAAAAATGTCTAATTCTAGTATATTTGATATGTTTAAATTCGTGTTTGTAATCAAAAGTTGGCTTGTAATATCTAATTAAATTTTGTAACAAAAACTTGTGAAATCAATGAAAATTTGGTTTAAAAAAAAAATGAGTGAACATATTGGATTTCTAATGCCATTGATCAATTCTAACTTCTGATTCTCAACTAGTGACAATTATCACAATTCATACAATTGTGAAAATCGATAATTCCACTTTTAGTTATTATCCTTTTCCAAGATATAATAAACCCATGGCAAACATGTATTAGCATTTAGGATTATCGCACATGATTGCACATGCCATAAATATTATTCATAACATTTATTCCTTGTATGTTCCAATAAATGTGTTCTATCTATCGTGAGTTTTTCAATACTAAGAATAAGCAATTTATTGTCCTAAAGGTTCGTAAGCATTAAAACAAGATAGCTATGCATATTAATGAAATCACAATGCAAGAATTAAGATAAAAACACAAAATCTTGAATTAAAAACTAAGAATCAAACAATTTTATTATCCATCCAATATAAAGGATTACAAAGAAAATAAAAGAAAGTCATAACATGAATCAATAATAATGAAGAAAAACATACAATCTTCAATTTATGCCTTCAAATTCGGACCGAAGCGATGAATTCTTTGTTCTTCGATGCAAATTCTCTCAAAAGTTAGGTTACAATCACGTCCTAGCCTCCTTCTGGTGAAAATTATGTATCTTCCTTTCCTCTCATTCTAGCCATCTTCTCTTGCTTAAAATCTAGGTTAAATTTTGTTTCCATAAGAATTTAGGTTGAAAATGGAATCCGGTGTTCAGCCCAAAAATTACCCCCGTGCATACCATACTTTTCACCGCATGTGCACTACTTTGTGGTTCCCTATCAATATGAGGGAATTGAGGTCCCAGGTGCGCCCCACCATAAGCCAGTGTACTCACGTTGTACAAAATAATTTCAATTGTTACACTTTGATACTTCAATTTCAATCTTCATTCATTTTAACTCTTTTTTGATGTCTTCTTACTCCTTTAGCTTTCAATTCCCCCAAATTGAATTCACACATTCTCGAATCATCGATATTGGGTCTAAAACAACTATTGACACTTTACAATTTAATCCCCAAACATTGGATTCAGTCCATTTTTGCTAATTTTTCACTTATTTTGTCAACTTCTATCATTTTTTTCATCGAGATGTACCTAACAAACGACATATATACAAAATTTAGCCTAAATTCACTTAAAATAACAATAATTGCTCTAGTTTAACGACCTAGATAAGCATAATAAATACACTATAAAGGGTAACATTTTAATAGTTTTAGCAACAGGCATCAAACATTACTATAGATTCAGCTTTTAGTAATGGTCAAGAACATTGTAAAAAATATAACTTTTTGCAACACTCAATTAACGTTGTAAAAAGGTGTTTGAAAAATGAAAACATGCATTAAAATACTGTTGTCAAATCTCAATTATATTAACAAATGGCTACACTTATCATATGTAGCGATAGACATCTTTATAGCAAAATACAATTAACAAGTGTTGCCTTTTGCATGTTGCAAAATGAAATTTTTGTTGTAGTGTTCACAATAACAAAAAATAAAATTTCAAATTTTTTTACACTGTATCTGAATTTTGATCACCAAAAATACTAGAAATTCAATTATTTTTAAATCAAAATTTAATTTTTTATATATTGTTAAAAATGTGAACTTCATAAAAGGTTATTTTAGCTTTTTTACAGTGGGGCCAGAAATTGTTAGAAATTGATAATATATAATTCTATGCAAAATCACATATCAGAAATGTGCATTATCATTGGAAAAATATGTTAAGAAACAATAATTGAATCGTATTGATATCATGCATAGAGTTTACACCTTTATCGAATAAAATTATACAATGTTCCATATCCTATATTGACATGTTCGATACAATTTAATAAATTTTGCTTACATCTCTCTTCCTTAATTTTTTATTATTTTTTTTAGCAAAGATATACGCACATATTTAATGAGTTTTTAGACTCCACCCACAAAGGCTGATTGGGTTAGGATTCCCTAACCGTGTATATATCATCCAAAAGACGAGAGTACACAAAAAGAGTGGACATATATATGAACTTTATAAAGCAACAAAGTAATAAATGTAGTAAAAGCAGTAAGAGGTTCGTAAGTGAGGAGTATTACTCTAAATACGGTGAAAGTAAATGAGTCCAATACTACAAACCTTAAAGTTAGGCAATCCATAACTATCAATCTACACAAGTTCCCTAATCCGTCGAAAGGTCATGTGGTCCATGCTCCTAGCAGTGACGGTGGTCCATATCTCTCTTCCTTAATATGCTGCAGTACGGTACAAAAAACCTCTAAAAGTTTCATGAATTAGTAAAATTATTACAACACTCAAATCTTATTACCTATAAGTCTCAAAGTTGAGAGTATGGAGTACCTTTAGTTACACAATAAAAAATATAGCCATGAGAATACGATAACACATCATAAACCCTCTTTTGAGAATATATTGTCTAAGAGTACCTCTAACATAATATTAAAACAATATCACAAATAAAATTTATAAATAAGTAAATAAGATTGCACAATACACCAATGATGTATCATAAATCCCAAAATAATAGTGGCATAAGATGGATGGATAAAATTAAAACTGTACCAATTAAATTTGTAACATCAATAAATAGGACTATAATAAATAATATTAGACGTTACCACAAATCCTATATATAGCTCATTTAGGGAAATCCATGAGTACCATTACAACATACCTTCAAGAAAACATGAATTTTTTCAAATTTAAATTGCCTATACTTCTGTTTCTCATAGCATACAACCCTATAGTATATTCAAAAAATTTCAGTATAAACTTTATTAACGATTTAGAAAGTCCAATAAATGCCAGATTCGTTCAAGGCGAAGACGAATGGACTGTAAGAACTGGTGTATCGCCACATGTAGGTGTTGCCCAGTTCAGTGTTGACTGTAATGGCCGATATACACCCTTCGCCCAGATGTATACCGCAGAATCTATTTACGATTTATCTATTGATATTGATATTCAAAAAGGTTGTAAGGAATGCGCTGAACGTGGGTGCTTTTGGAGTGTAAGGCAAGATGGATTATATCAATTGATCAATGGAAAACGGGTTAAGGTGGCTTACTGGGTTGCTGATTGATAAAAAGGAAATATATTTCTAAGAATCTACCGTGAGATTATTACAGTTTTCATTATTGAAGCCAAACATTGATTTTTATTGG
This sequence comes from Olea europaea var. sylvestris, assembly GCF_002742605.1. NCBI lineage: Eukaryota > Viridiplantae > Streptophyta > Magnoliopsida > Lamiales > Oleaceae > Olea > Olea europaea. The sequence goes on along the minus strand of NW_019262951.1, from coordinate 256,137 downwards.
CAGTTTTTTGTTTCTTTGTTTGATAAATGAGTTGTGTAAAAATATAATAAGCTTGAAATAAGGGTTAAAAACTGAGTACGTGTCCAAATTTTCAAAATGTTTATTTTTGATTACCAAACTAAGTTTTAGTATAAATTTGGTTAATTGATTTAACAAATTTGGTGAAGTCTTTATGGAGAGACTTGTGTAGCAAGCTAAAATGACAATAGGCTAAAAAATCTACATTAAACTTGGGGTTATAGCAAGACTTCTAACATCAAACTGATTGTTCTAAAACCAAAATCTGATGTAGAATAGATGTTTTCTATGTTATTAAAGTCATCTCACTGAGGCCGTTGCCATGTAAGCAATGTGACTTAGGTGGAAGCATAAAACAAAATGAATACTATCAAAATCTCTTGACTAACCTCGAGTGTTGAGAATTAACGATAAAGACTTATTGCTTCAAGCAAATATACAGAGAAATGATTTTTGGAATAATAATAATAATAATAATAATAATAATAATAATAATAATAATAATAATAATAATAATAATAATAATAATAATAAATCCCTAAGTATAACAATATTGGACAGACATTAATTGAAATTAATCCAAATTCTATAATATTCATTAAATAGACCACCAACCATTACATTGATGAGCTCCAATATCTACACATATTTCCCCAAAATTCAAAGGACAAGATCAACCAAACTAAATACAACACATTTCATGAAACTAATAAAAACGGAACATAGAAAGACATAAATTAACTGAATGGTATTATTGGAACTCTAGAGCCATTAATTCTTGTGAATTGTGGCAAGACAAACTACTAAATTTAATGACGGATACATGTGCAGGACTTCAGTGAACTAATTCCAAAAGATTGGTGACTTAATGAATATAGAAAACTCCAATGACTGAAACAGTACATTTTGAATGTTTGGTCATTACCCACACAGTTTTTCACCCTTTGATTTATGTTAGCCAATTTCAATTAAACTTAAAGCTTGAGAGACAAAGCGTGAACTGCCCCGGATAGAGAACCAATGGCTTATGAGCTCACACTTTGAGAGTGGCTCTGGCCTAACTAAGCTCAGTTGTGGTGTGAATCATCAACACACGATGAAAAACAAGGCGAATTTAAAAATTCATTAATTCATAAAGAACATCAGGAACTTAGTAATTTAGTATTTGCTGATTTTATTTTGTAAAGAACTTTGATCCCAAAATCATTAATTCACTCAAATATACCAATTTTGACCGTGGAATTGAAATTCCAATAAATATTTCAATAGACAACTAAGCTATAATGAAAACCCAGCTGAAAATTTACTTATACATGTATAGCCGATGCTAAAATAATTTTCAATTCCCTTCAAAGATAGTCTTTATATTTAGATATAAATTGTGAAAAGAATTTTATCTTTAGAAAAATTTTAAAACTTCTTTATGAATCTAGATCATGAAAAATCATAACCTCTCCACTCCTTCGTGAATCTTGATCTGCCATGATCTTTTCACATCACAATTGTAACTGTCCAACCTCTAATTGTAATCCATAAGAGAGAACAAGAATTAGAGATTAGGATTTCCCTTTCTTATCCTACCAAGATCACCAAAAATGCAATTGTGTTATGAAAAAGCTCAAAATCTAGTTGTTTACTAATAGATGTTGGGTGGTCTTGACACACCCACTAAACATAGTTAATTAATCCAATTAGTTAACTTAAGCTTATTAATAAACAACTCAATTAATTAATTTTACAAATATCACACACTTGTCAATTATATAATCATAATATCATTATTCTAGTTCTCACCTTTTATATAAATCTGAGTAGATTTTCAATCATGATGTCAAACAAAGTCGATTATTATTTTGATCTAATGAAAATAAGATAAATTGAAACTATCATTTTAATTTATCATTAATTCATCTAATTAATTCACAGTTGTTGTCATCGATTGACATCTAACAATGTATTAGGGCAATACATGCGACTAAAAATGTCGCGGAGGGACAAAATTGAGCATGTGCGTTTATCATGGAACTATAATCTTTTCATCGATATAACCAGATCCATTATGAAATACAGAGGTGTCAATCTCTATTATTGATAATATCTTTCATCACACTCTTAAGCCAATCATCGAAACTCTTTTCGACTTATGAACTCACATTGGCCAAGGATTACAAATCAACTTAAGCGAATGAAAAATCATAATTTCTTACTATCTAACATTGATAATCGTCTATTGATCATTTGCAACATTTGTATAATTTTTGGCATACACAAAGATGTTGAATTGGTGACTATTGGTAGAGAAACATCCAATATCACTAAAGTATGACTATTTGTATTTAAGGTATTATTATTATGACCTCAAGTCAAAGAAACAATTTCAATATCGAACATTATAGATTAATTACTATACTTAGATAGTTATCCACGTGAAATATAGCAGGTCTCAATGTTTTGTTCGCTTAACAATATATCCACGTACTATATTTTGACTTGTGGGATCGGTTATTCACTTCATAAATGAGAAATGCCACACATTATTACTCACGATCACAGAGCTTATGTAACTTTTGTCACCCAATCACAACTTGTAATTAACAGACGGAATTCAAATCTGACTTAAATTGATTGAGATATAACCAAAACAAAAATTACCAAAAAAGGGGGGAAAAAGGCCTAAACGAAAGAATTTGCCCGAAATTGGCCCTATGTCAAAAGCAAAGCTGCTCAGTCTTGTCCATCAGCCCGTTATCAATTAAAATTGACTAAAATTCTGCAAAAAACGAAGAACCCCAAATTTTCTCCAAAAATTGGAAAGTTGCCTATTTCTGCTTGCATCAGTCTCAATTTTCGATAAAGTCTAATTCATTTTGCACCACATCATAAAGATTATACATCATAAACCCTCTTTTACAATTATCCTATCTAGGAATACCTCTAGCATTATATAAAACAATATCACAAATAAAATTTATAAATGGGTAAATAAGATTGCACAATACAGCAAGTTATATATCATAAATCCAAAAATAATAGTGTGATAAGAAGTATGGATACGATTATAACCATACCAATTATATTTATAACATCAGTAAATAAGACTATAATAAATAGTATTAGAGGTTACGACAAATCCTATATATAGCTCATTTAGGGAGATCCATGACTATCATTACAACGTACCTTCAAGAAAACATGAATTTTTTCAAATTTAAATTGCCTATACTTCTCCTGTTTCTCATAGCATAAAAGCCTATAGTATATTAAAAAAAAAAATCAATATAAACTTTGTTAACGATTTAGCAAATCCAATAACTGTCAGATGCCTTCGTGGCGATTGGACTGCAAGGACTGGTGTATCGCCGCATGGAGGTGTTGCCCAGTTCAGTTTTGACTGTAAGGACCGAGATAAACCCCGTATTCTCGCACAAATGCATACCATAGATTCTTATTACGATTTATCTGTTGATATTGATATTCAAAAAGGTTGTAAGGAATGTGCTGAACGTGGGTGCTTTTGGAGTGTAAGGCAAGATGGATTATATCAATTGATCAATGGAAAATGGGTCAAGGTGGGTTACTGGGATCCGGATCGATAAAAGGGAAATATAGTTCTGAGAATTTACAATGAGATTAGTACAGTTTTCATTAATCAAGCCAAACATTGATTTTATTTGCAATTTTTTGTTTGTTTGTTTGTTTGATAAATGAGTAGTGTAAAAATATAATTTGCTTGAAATAAGGGTTAAAAACTGAGTACGTGTCCAAACTTTCAAAATCTTTCCCTTTAATTACAGAATTCAGTTTTAGTATAAATTTTATTAATTGATTTAACAAATTTGGTGAAGTTTTTATGGAGAGACTTGTGTAGCAAACTAAAATGACACTAGGCTCAAAAATCTACATTAAACTTGGAGTTATGGCGAGACTTATGACATCAAACTTAGTGTTCTAAGACCAAATCTGATGTAGAATAGATGTTTTCTATGTTATTAAAGTCATCTCTCCAAGGCCATAGTCATGTAAGCATTGTGACTTATGTGGAAGCATAAAACAAAATGAACACTGTCAAAATTAGTTGACTAACGTCGAGTGTTGAGAATTAACAAGAAAGACTTGTTACTTCAAGCACATATACCGAGAAATGATTCTTGATATTATTATTATTATTATTATTAATAAATTCCTAAGTATAACCATATTGGACGGACATTAATTGATATAAACCCAAATTCTATAATATTCATTAAATAGACCACCAACCATTACATTGATGAGCTCCAATATCTAGGCATTTTTTGTAAAATTCAAAGGATAAGGTCAACCAAACTGAATACAACACATTTCATGAAACTAATTAAAATGGAACATAGAAAGACATAAATAAACTGAAATGGTATTTATTGGAACTCTTGAGCCATTAATTCTTGTGAATAGTGGCTGCATAAAGTCGTCTTTTGACAAAACTACTAAATTTGATGACGGATACATGCGCAGGACATAAGTGAACTAATTCCAAACGTTTGGTGACTTATTGAATATAGAAAACTCCTATGACTGAAATAGTACATTTTAAATGTTTGTTCATTACCCACAGAGTTTTTCACCGTTTAATTTATTTTTGCCAATTTCAATTAAACTTAAAGCTTGAGAGTTTGTGATATAGTGTGAATCATAGACACACAATGAACATAGGACGAATTTTAAAAATACGTTAATTCATAAAGAATATCAGGAACTCAGTAATTTAATATTTGTTTATTTTTTGTAAAGAATTTTGATCTCAAAATCATTAATTCACTCAAAAATACAAATTTGGACCGCGGAATTGAAATTCCAATAATTATATCCAATAGACAACTAAGCTATAATGAAACCCTTGTTGGAAATTTACTTATACATGCATACCCGATATTAAAATATTTTTCAATTGCCTTCAAAGATGGTCTTTACGTTTACATATAAATTGTGACAAGAATTTTATATTCAAAAATTTTGTCAAACTTCTTTATGAATCGTAATCATGAAAATCACAATATCTCCACTCCTTTATGAATCTTGATCTACCGCGATCTTTCCACATCACAATTGTCCAATTGTTCAGCATCAAATTGTAATCCATATAGGAGAACAAGAATAAGAGATTAGGATTCCACTTCTTATCCTACCAAGATCACGAAAAATGCAAATGTGTCATGAAAAAATTACAATCTAGTTGTTTATTGATAGATGTTAAGTGGGCTTGACACACCCACTAAACATAAGTCGGCCCTTTAGTTAATTAATTAGATTAATTAACTTAACTCATTAATAAACAACTCAATTAATTAATTTTAAAAATATCCCAAACTTGTCAATCATATAATCATAATATCATTATTCTAGTTCTTGCATTTTGTATAAATCCGAGTAAATTTTCAATCACGATGTCGAGCGATGTAAATTATTATTTTGTTCTCATGAAAATAAGATAAGTTGAAACTATCATTTTAATTTATCATTAATACATCTAATTAATTTATAATTGTTGTCCTCAATTGACATCTAACAATGTGTCAAGACAATACACACTACAAAAAATAACCGACTTCGCGACAAAAAAATTGCGTCGCAAAAATTGAGACTTTGTTGCAAAAGTAATTTAGCGATGACAGTAAGTTTGTTGCAGGTATTGTCACTATATATAAGTCACGGAATGTGTTTTGTGATGGCTCTCGGCCATTCACCATATTAACAAAATCACGACAATATTTGTGTGACGTAGAAAATACAAAATGGCAACACAATAACCGTAGCCATAATGTCATCACAATGTTTATTAGTTTGATGGAACGAATATTCCAATAAAGTTTTTACAAGAAATATGTTTGTTGTGAATGTTGAGTCACTGAATGTATTTTGCAACAGCTTTCGACAATTCATCGTATTAACAAAATTGCAACACAATTTATTTGTATCTCTAATGTCATCGATAGCAAAAAATAAATAAAAGGATGACATGACAATTTGTTGCAACGATTATTCCAATAAAGTTTTTACGAGAAAAATATTTCTTGCAAATATTCTTTTAAAGGTGTACTTTTGCTATCTATTTTATTTTCCAACAACAAATGCACATAGTAATATATTTTTAATAACAAGTAATGTTTGTCGTGAAATATGTTTTACAATGTGTTTGATATTTCACGTAATATATTTTAATATATTGAATATTTGTGCTACATTTTATTATGTAACAAATGGTTTTATTTAAATTTATTTCGCAACACAAAGAGTCTATTGCGCCATCATTTGTGCAACTAGTAGAGTTGTTGCATAATTTATTTTGTGATTATTTATATACATAGCATATTTTATATTACAACATGTAAAATTATTAAGCAAAGTATATTGTGACAATGAACATTTATTTAAGCATCAAGTTGTGCTCATAGTTAAATTTATTTTGCAACACAAAGGGTTTGTCGCTTCAATGATGTACAATTGTCGCCTAAATGACTTAATCTTTATTTACTCTTTTGGTAATTCTATTTTAAAGACAAAATTTCCAATTTCTTTCATCACATTGGAATCATTACTGTGGTGCACATTTATATGAAAATGTAACTTACTTCATTAGAAATAACTCTTGACTTTATGAAAAGAATGCTTTGGTGTACAATTATTAAAATATAATTGATATCAAAATAAATAAATAAAATCATTTTACTGACAAACAAATAAATATAGATCAAGGTATTACCTACAAGTTTGGTTACCTCCAAAATAAAAACAAATCCAAATAAACTATAGTACTAGTAATATCAAGATCGAACTACTTACAAACTTGAAAAGTAGAAAATAGAACTAGAAATATGGAAGAAATAACAAAAAACTCACGGGACACCCCAATAACCTTCTTGACTCCAAGATATGCTTCCAACTCATTATCAATATGTTCTTTGGTTTAAATAAGAATCCCTGTAGAGAAAAGCTCCACAACTTTAGTCAAACATGTACATGTAGAAGGTAATAAAATATTAGTTTAAAGAAAATATTTCAAATATCTCACATTAACAAGGTAGATGATGCAAAAGGGTCCAAGTAATTCAACTGCCACAAGTTGCCTATGCCTACAGATTTATGGCAAAGTTTAGATGCAGAAAGATTTTTAATCATCTAAATTTGAAAAGGGATAAATTGCGTTTTACTCCATACAAGAACATAAGCTATAATATTGTTAGGTAATTGCCTCAAAAATCAAAAGTTGGAGAACTTCTATTACAAATAATATAAGGTAGTTAGTGTATTTAAGACTTCTAATTAAAGTTGAGAGTAGAATCCTTAAAGAATTTAGTCTCCAATTTACAGCTAGTTTTAGAGTCTTTTTTCACAAAAAAAAAAAAAAAAAAAAAATCCTTGTTGAGTTAAAGAAGTCATGTTTGAGTTTAAATTAAACTCTTCGATTCTGTTATTGATCCTATAAAATAGTAGATGTATTTCATCATTTTGGGTATCGCCAGAGAGTTTACTTGAGAGGAAAATAATGTGAACCTAGCATCTTGAGACTTTTCGTACATTGGGTAGAAAAGTAGGTGTGGTAAAGTTTGAGTTCATTTTTTTCTTTATGGGGATTGGGTTGGTGAGTGAAATTCTATAAGATTGTAACAATTTTTCAAATAGTGAAAAGATTTGACGGTCCGTTTAATTTTCGCGTTATATTCTTTATTTTTTCTTGTTTGCTAATATTCTTTTGAACAACAAAAGATTTTGTGAGTAAAAATTCCCAACAAGTGGTATCAAAGTGTCAGGTAGTTCGGAGTATTAGAGAAATAGAAAAATATGACGTGGAGAAATTTGACAAGAGAATCAATTTTAGCTTGTGGCAAGTACAAGATAAGGATTTATTGATTCTAGCTGGATTGCACAAAACTTTGAAAGGAAACCCAATCAAGAGTTTCGGCAAGATTGGCAACTGCATGAGAAAGAAAGCAACTTGTTAGAACTGCGGTCAGACTGGTCACGTGAACAGAAATTGTCCAAAAAGTGGTATAGGGTCGGGTAACTACTTCGAGTCGGACAATGCGTGTCTCCTGGCGAAGGAAGACGTGATGCTGTAAACTAAGATGAGAACATCCTTATGGCATATTGCCAGTTGCCACAATAGAGGATGTATTTTTATTAGCATGAGTCAGCATATCTGCACATAGCATTGACTGACATTCGATGTAAGGTGTGCAGGTGTGTGGTGGTATTGTGATGTCATGGCTGATGAGCTCTCTGGGAAAGTTAGTGGGAGAGTTGCACTATAACTATCAATAGGGTTATTTCGACATGTAGCCGATGAAATGCTCGAAATTTGCGAATAATTCTGAGTGGTAATACTCATATGTTCTGAGTGGTTATACTCATATGATGGGACCGTTATATATATATATATATATATATATATATATATATATATAAAGTGTGTCAAAGGTTTACCTATTTTTTCAAGTATTGTGATTACAAGTTGTAGAAGAGATGAAAGATTTTGATTCGTTTTTGGCAAGGTGGAGATTGTTGGGTAATTGCCTTCAAAGTCGAAAGTCGGAGGACTTCTATTACAAATAATAAAAGGCAGTTACTGTGTGAAAGAGTTCTAATTAAAGTTGAGAGCAGTATCATTATAGAATTTGATCTTCAATTTATAGCCGATTTTGGAGTCTTGCTTATGAAAGAATTCTTGTTGAGTTAAAAGAGTCCTGTTTAAGTTTAAATTAAACTCTTCTATTTAGTTATTGATCCTATAGATAGTTGATGTATTTCATTAGTTTGGGTGTGGCCAGAGAGTTGATTTGAGATGAAAATATTGTAAGTCTAGTATCTTGAGACTTTTCATACATTGGGTAGAAAAGTAGTTGTGGTAAAGTTTGAGTTTATTTTTTTCTTTTTAATACTTGGGGATTAGGTTGGTGAGTGAAATTCTATATGATTGTAACAATTTTTCATATAGTGAAAAGTCTTGATAGTCCGTTTAATTTGTGCGTTATGATCTTTATTTTTCCTTGTTTGCTAATATTCTCTTGAACAACAAAAGATCTTGTGAGTAAATATAAATAAACGGAGCGTAAAAATTCCCAACAAATACATATTCAAAAAGCTATTTTGTATATTCGAATAAATACTTAACAAACATTACAACAAAAAAGTGCTTTTGCAACGAGTAAAAGGCAACATTTATCAATTAAATGTTGCTAAAAGGATCTATTGTAACATTGTAATAAGTGAATGTTGCCATTAGTGTTAATAATCGAGATTTGGCAACATTTCTGAAGTGAATGTTGCTAATATTACCTTTTGCAACGTTTATTTAGTGTTGTGAAACTTTTATATTTGCAACGTTTATCAAACGTTGCGAAAAATCCTTTTCACAACATTTTATAAACGCTGCAAAAAGTCATTTTTTGCAACGTTGCAAAAGGTTCAACTTTTCTTTTGCAACGTTTTATAAACACTGTGAAAAATTGAACCTTTCGCAACGTTTACAAATGTTGCAGAAGGTTAAAAATTAAGGTGGGCCTCTTTTTGTTTTAAAGATGTCAGGCCCAATAGGTTATCCAATCCAAAAAAACTCCAAACCCTTCCATTTCCATATTTCCCCCAATCCAAGAAGCTGGAAGCATAAACGCAAATTGCAAACCCTTCCATTTCCATGTTTCCATTTGAAGCAGAAGCACGAATCTCCATGGCGGTAAAGCTTGTGCGAAGTCACGGACGAGAAGCAGAAGCACCAGCCTTTGTTAATCCGTGGCGATAGCGTGTGTATTTTTCTTCAACTTTGACATGTTGTTTTCTTCTCAAAGCTGCCTGTTGACACATAAAAATTTAGCCCAAATCGAACGGCCCAAGGAATGAAGCCCAATTGGAGGATCCCCAAATCAGATAGCCCAATAGCCCAAAGAACGAAGCCCAATCAGACAATTCAGGATGAAAGCCCAAATAGGGAGGCCCATGAATGCAGTAACACAATCGCCCAAGCTTGCAAGTCACCCAGGATCTGAGCGAATGGAGTGCCATGCAATCGCCCAGAGCTGCTGCTCTATTCTAGCCCAAGACTCCGAGTCGCCCAAGGTCTTAGCAAACATGAAGTGTTATGGTTATCAAGAAATGCAGTTATCAAAGCAGTTATTAAGCAGCCCTATCACGTTCCACGATTCAAGGAATTCAATTGAAGGCAGTTGAACGGCAAAGAGTAATGACAGCAGTTAAAAAAGGCAGTTCCATGACAAGTTGGCCATTACGAGGAAAGTGGGTAGTTATGGAATGATCAAGCAGTTTTTAGGCGGTTGATCACAAAGAGATTATCCAGTGAGTATAAAAGGAAGAAAAGACATAGAGTAAAAGGACCGAATCAAAAAACTCTCGAATAGAGAATATGTAACTTTAAATTTCTTAGTTTAGATTTAAACACTTCTTTCAGTAACTCGTGTGCTTGCGCCCCTTGGAGGCATTCTGTTTTTACTTTCCGATTGTAAAGTCATTGCCAATAAAAACACCCATTTTTAGGACTTTGTCTCAAGAGGTTTGTCCCTTACACAACCGTCTGATCCCTTTTTAATTGTTAGCGATGAACCCACGCGAAACAATTTGGCACACCTGGTGGGACAGTGGTGTTTGGTGTTGAAAATACAAAAGGTGAAACAATATACCTCAGAGATCCGACAAGGAACCAGCAAGTCAGGGAGGGGTCCAGTCTGTAATCGAGCGATATGAGGAGCAGCATGCCTCTCCACGAATAGATGGACAGAATCAGAGCAGTAACAGTCGTTACGAACCAATGACAGAGTTGAGTCCTCGAACTATGCATGCACTACTTGGAGAACTCACGCAAGATGTCGTTGAACAGGTAAATCTTCGAAATATTCATAATATGGAAAGATTTATCCAAAATGGGAATGCACATTATGACAACATGGCCAAATAATTAAACACTTTGAACGAAATAATGAATAAGTTAGTAGGCCAAATATGTCAACCGGTTCTGCCTCTTGCAAACCACTTTCAAACTAGGACAATTGTGGGACATAATCCCTCAGTCTTAAGTCCAAATCAAGGGGTAGAACCACTTTTTGGTCCCTCTACTTCAAACCAAGGGGGTGGTGCAATGCCAAATCAGAACAATGGTAGTGGTACGCCTAACTTGGGGGTAATCCAAATGTAAAAGATAATGTCCTAAACAATGGACCGAATACCCCACGTGTTAATGAGGGAATAGATGTTCAGGCTAATGGTAATGGCCCAAATCATGGTAACTTTGTTGCCAATCAAGGGCCAAACATCAGGTCTCATGCAAATCAATCGATTAACCAACATGTAGGAATTCTATATGACCCAACGTCATGTTGAGGAATCAGATTATGGAAATCGTACAGGATCAGATGGCTTTTGGGGTACGTCCTGTTATTAGACCGACTTACATAAAGCCATATTCTGATTGAGTAGACCAAGCATATCCATGGCCTAGAGGGTATAAAGTGCCAGAATTCTCACTATTTGCCGGTTTAGGGGAGGTGTCTACTCTAGAACATATAGGGCGATTTACATTGCAAAGTGGTGATGTAACTGATTACCATAGAATGAGGCTTTTCCCTAGTTCATTAACAGGAGTAGCTTTCTCCTGGTTCATCAACTTGCCAGCGAACTCTGTTCAAACATAGCAACAATTGGAACAATTATTCCACGCTCAGTTTTATAAAACTGAGTCTGAAGTTACTTTGGTTGATTTGGCGAATCTACGTCAAATGTCAAACGAATGGGCAGAAAGTTTTCTCCAAAGGTTCAAGGCAGCAAGAAGCAAGTGTTTTGTATCTCTGCCCGAAAAAGAATTTGTCAAAATCGCTCAGGGTTGCTTGAGCTTTGATTTAAAAAAGAAATTCCAAGACAAGGAATTTCCTGACCTTTTCTAGTTGAGTGCGAATGTGATTAGGTATGAACGACTGATAAGAGAAGAAGAGCAGATGAAAAATTCTAGTAAAGGGACTTATTACAAAGACCCAAATTTTGACGTTCATACCATCAGCGACGAGTCATACGATCAAGCCGAAATGTGTTTGGCCGAATTGGTCAAAGAAGACACGTATACTTGTCCTATAATGGCTAAGCCTAGACCATCGAACAAGGATGAGCCCATGAAAAATGGAAACATAAAAGTTAGAACGTTCTCGTTCGATGTAACCAAAACTGAGCGATAAACATAAATTGACAAACCCGGAACAAATTAAGGGTAAAAAATATTGTAAGTGGCATAATGCATGGTCACATTTGACTAACAATTGCTTGGTTTTTTGCCATGTGTTGTAGGATGCCATTGAATCAGGACGAATTACGTTCGACGATAAGAAGAAGATGGCAGTGGATGAAAATCCTTTTCCACAGCCACTTGGAGTGAACATGGTGACGTCTGGCTTCAAAAACAAGTTGCCAAAATTTAAGTTGGTCATAGATGATGGAGAAGAGGACCCTGGACCACATCCCAGCGTCTGTGAACGAATCAAGGGAAAGGAGCCAAAAAAGGACGAAGACGTCCTATGTGCAAGATGTAAAAGAGAAGTGAGTGGGAACACGGAAAAACTAGGGATATGGTAGCATCCTCATCGCCCTACTTTCTTCCCAAACACTCAGCCTGGTAGAGGGCGAGGTACATCATTCTATAGAGGACAGCCTTTTGAGAGGCAGTTCAAATCAGTAAATAGTGGGAGAACATTCAGGCCGCAACCTCACTGACCGAATGTATGACATTCATTCCAGTACAGTGCAGGGAAAGAGGTACCCTTCAATGAGATGACTAGAACCCAGCAAAGGCGTTTCCAACGAAATTATGGACGAATGATGAGACAACAATAGGGAGTGCCACATCCTAAAGCGCCTAAACTACTCAAGGTAGCCAATCAAAATGTTCTCAAAGATAGTGAAGAGACCGGTACAAATTAATCAATGAAAGAACTGCCAGAAACTTCTTCTGGGAGATCAAAGTTTGAGCGAGACAAAAGGGATGGAGAAGATCCAGATCAGCCCCTTACTATCCAGTTCGGTACGTTACCTCCTGTCGTGGTTAATAATTACTTACTGGACAATGAATTCAAGAATAAAGAAAAGGAAGAAGAAGAAAGGGAGGATAACGGAGGAGAGGCTTGCGTGCTGGAATGTGAAGAAGGCCAGACTTCTAGAGAGGCCTACAATGATGAAGAAGACAATGGAATGACAGACATTGAAGAAGAAATCAACCTAGAAGCAGAAAGAAGAAGGAGAGGAGTATCGCACAATACTCTGTTGAAGTAACTACATCGAGAGGGAGTGCGCGAAGGAGACTTGTTGGGAGAACCATCTGGGCGTTCTTTCGATTTCTACGTACTGTACGAGACACCCAAAAGGAAGAGAGAGTGCCTCGCTCTAAAAAGCATGGATCACCTTCAAGAATAATGCCACCTCCCACAAGTTGGGTAACTAATGAAGAAGCGTTAGAAAACAGTAAGGAGGAAACTCAGGAGACGAAGGCTCAGCGCGATATGCTGCACGTCGACTTATCACAGGGTGATAATTCGATAGAAAATAAGCAGGAAGTAGAAATAGAAGCTGCTGAAAAGGTTATCTTTAAACGGACAGCCATGAAATTGACTAAACACTTGAGGCCGTTGTACATTAAAGCTCTAGTTAACGGCATCCCTGTGGCAAAAGTGCTTGTCAACAATGGTGCAGCTATAAACACCATTCCATCTAGGATGATGAGGAAATTTGCAAAGACAGAGGGTGACATGATTCCAACAGAAGTCATTCTTACGAGTTTTAATGGAGGAGCAACTTCAGCTAAGGGAGTTATGCCATTGGACATAACTATAGGGACAACTACTAGGACCACAGTCTTCTTTGTAATAGATGGTCCTACTAGTTACAATGTATTACTAGGAAGAGATTGGATACATGGGAGTCGCTGCATACCCTCATCACTCCATCAATGCCTGGTCTTTTGGAACAACAAGGGTAAAGCAGAGTGGTGCAGGCTGATCATAAGCCTTTTATCGCAGAAGCAAACTCAGTGGAAAGGTTCATGTATGAAGGAAACTATGGACATGTCAGGGTAGTCCAATATGGGGAAGAAACTCAGATCGTCGTGCAGAGTGAAGAGCCATTTTTAGTGGACGCACTGACTGAAATGTTCAGCCAAATGAGACCAAAAATAGTGGTTTTAGAAGAGCCAGTAATTGGCAAAAGAATAATCAAGGAGTCTTGAATGGATTCTAAGCCACAAAAGTAGATGGCCGATGTTCAAGCCTTCTAAGTCAGATTAATGGCTTTCAATAAAGAATGCAAGGACAAAACGAAAGAAGAGGT
>NW_019262951.1:238388-241414 GCF_002742605.1 Olea europaea var. sylvestris | reverse complement strand
GAGATTAAGAAAGAGATAGAGCGATTATTGAAAGCAGGCTTTATTAGAATAGCCAGGTATGTCGAATGGTTGTCCAATATCGTGCTAGTACTAAAAAAGAATGGTAAACTAAGGGCATGCATAGATTTTAGGAATTTAAACATAGCTACACCCAAAGATGAGTATCCAATGCCCACGATGGATTCTTTAGTAGATTCAACTGCCGGACATGTCATGTATTCTTTCATGGATGGGTATTCAGGATACAATCAAATTTATATAGCTGAAGAAAACATACACAAAACTGCCTTTAGATGCCCTGGGTCTCTAGGATGTTTTGAATGGGTGGTCATGCCTTTCGGCCTAAAAAATACAGGAGCAACTTATCAAAGGGCAATAAATTTAATCTTTCATGATATGATAGGCAAGTTTGTTGAAATATATGTAGATGATATAGTGGTCAAATCCATTAAAGAAGAGGACCATTTCGAATAGTTAAGATGTTCGTTTGAGCGAATGAAGTAATATAAGCTAAAGTTGATCCCTTGAAGTGTGCATTTAGTGTTAATGCAGGGAATTTTCTTGGTTTTTTAGTACACAAGAGAGGGATTGAACTTGATAAAAATAAAGCGAAGGCCATTTTAGAGGCCAAACCGCCTAGCAACAAAAAAGAATTGCAAAGGTTCCTAGGCCAAGTAAATTTTTTAAGATGCTTTATTTCTAACTGTGCAGGGCGAACTAAAGTCTTTTCGCAGCTTTTAAAGCTGAAAAATCAGGACAAATTCGTCTGAAAAGAAGAACATCAAAAGGCTTTTGAAAGCCTGAAGATATATTTATCAAGCCCACCAGTGTTGGTGTCACCAGTCCAAGGACAGTCAATGAAAGTGTACGTATCGGCTGAAAAAGAATCAATAGCTGTAATGGTCCCGCAAGAAGACCAATTTGGTGAAGAGAGGGCAATTTACTACTTAAGTAGGCGGTTAACAAAATGTGAATATAATTACTCTGCTATCGAAAAATTATGTCTTGCGTTGTATTTTACATGTACAAAATTAAGGGCTTATTTACGGCCCATAACCGTTTACTTAATTTCTAAAGTAAATTTAGTTAAGTATACGTTCTCTCACCCTATTTTACACCAAAGGATAGGCCTTTGGACATTAGCTTTATCAGAATTCGAGATACAATATATACCTCAAAAGGCAGTCAAAAATCTGGCTTTGGCTAACTTTCTAGCCGATCATCCATGCCTTGACATGCCTGAAGAAATTGAATTAGAGATCAATTCTTTCGAGCTAAAACCTTGGATGTTGTATTTCGATGGGTCAAAAACCTCTAAAGGTGCAAGAGTAGGAGCAGTATTGATTAATCCTTTAGGGATTTGCTACAATTTTGCGTTCACTTTAGACAGGATGTGCACCAACAATCAGGCCGAATATGAAGCCTTAATCGTAGGCCTAGAACTGATGATAGATATGAGAGTAAAAAATGTGATCGTTAGGGGCGATTCTCAATTGGTAATTCACCAATTGATTGGTGATTTTAAATGCCAAAGCCCATTGGACATAACTATAGGGACAACTACTAGGACCACAGTCTTCTTTGTAATAGATGGTCCTACTAGTTACAATGTATTACTAGGAAGAGATTGGATACATGGGAGTCGCTGCATACCCTCATCACTCCATCAATGCCTGGTCTTTTGGAACAACAAGGGTAAAGCAGAGTGGTGCAGGCTGATCATAAGCCTTTTATCGCAGAAGCAAACTCAGTGGAAAGGTTCATGTATGAAGGAAACTATGGACATGTCAGGGTAGTCCAATATGGGGAAGAAACTCAGATCGTCGTGCAGAGTGAAGAGCCATTTTTAGTGGACGCACTGACTGAAATGTTCAGCCAAATGAGACCAAAAATAGTGGTTTTAGAAGAGCCAGTAATTGGCAAAAGAATAATCAAGGAGTCTTGAATGGATTCTAAGCCACAAAAGTAGATGGCCGATGTTCAAGCCTTCTAAGTCAGATTAATGGCTTTCAATAAAGAATGCAAGGACAAAACGAAAGAAGAGGTAGCCCTAAGAACGCTAAAAGAAAATGGGCAGTATTCGAGTTAGAACAAAGCATTAGCCGAAAAGTCAACAAGGTGGACTGTTTAGAAGAAGAAGTACTTACAAGGGGACTGGACGACGAAGTGATGCGGATAATCAAACCTGGATATGTTCAAGGACAAGACCCTCTGATCAAAGTAAATATTGGCAATGAAGGAGAAGATCGTCCAACATTCATCAGCCATATGCTCAATCAAGAGGTTAGTGATAAATTAATCGCTTTGTTAAAGGAGTATAAAGATTGTTTTGCTTGAGAATATGAACAAATGCCTGGTTTAGATAGAGACTTGGTGAAACATAGGTTACCAACTAAGCCTAATTTTAAACCCTATAGGCAGTCTCCTAGACGTTTTGCTCCTAATGTACTCCCCGAGATTAAGAAAGAGATAGAGCGATTATTGAAAGCAGGCTTTATTAGAATAGCCAGGTATGTCGAATGGTTGTCCAATATCGTGCTAGTACTAAAAAAGAATGGTAAACTAAGGGCATGCATAGATTTTAGGAATTTAAACATAGCTACACCCAAAGATGAGTATCCAATGCCCACAGTGGATTCTTTAGTAGACTCGACTGCCGGACACGTCATGTATTCTTTCATGGATGGGTATTCAGGATACAATCAAATTTATATAGCTGAAGAAGACATACACAAAACTGCCTTTAGATACCCTGGGTCTCTAGGATGTTTTGAATGGGTGGTCATGCCTTTCGGCCTAAAAAATACAGGAGCAACTTATCAAAGGGCAATAAATTTAATCTTTCATGATATGATAGGCAAGTTTGTTGAAATATATGTAGATGATATAGTGGTCAAATCCATTAAAGAAGAGGACCATTTCGAATAGTTAAGATGTTCGTTTGAGCGAATGAAGCAATATAAGTTAAAGTTGAATCCCTTTAAATGCGCATTTGGTGTTAATGCAGGGAACTTTCTTGGTTTCTT
>NW_019262951.1:160166-237691 GCF_002742605.1 Olea europaea var. sylvestris | reverse complement strand
ACAGGATGTGCACCAACAATCAGGCCGAATATGAAGCCTTAATCGTAGGCCTAGAACTGATGATAGATATGAGAGTAAAAAATGTGATCGTTAGGGGCGATTCTCAATTGGTAATTCACCAATTGATTGGTGATTTTAAATGCCAAAGCGATTCTATTATAAGTCAATATGAGATCGCCCAAGAATTGTTAGAAGAATTCGACCAAGTAGAACTTCAATGCGTTAATAGGATATATAACGACCTAGCAAATGAGTTGGCCCAAATGGCCTCAGGGTACTCAAAGGTTTTGAATTGGAAGTCTACTTGTGAGTATGGAAACATATTGCCTGTGACCCAAAGAAGGGCGAGAAGGATCGAACTTCATTGCATACAAGCTGGAGATGCAATGGATTGGAGTACGGAGATTAAAGGGTTCTTTAAAAAACCTAATAGAAGGATTAGTAGGAAAATGAAGCTGTGTTTACTGAACTATACACTAATAGATGAAGAGTTGTTTAAGAAACGTTCTGATGGTGCATTGCTAAAGTGTGTAAGTTTGCAAGAAGCCAGGACGATCATGGTTGAGGTGCACGAAGGGATATGTGGAGCTCATCAAGCTGGCCAAAGGATGAGATGGTTAATTATTAGGAGTGGATATTTTTGGCCAAAGATGGGAGAATTATGCGTTCAGTATGCAAAGAGTTGTTTAGCATTCCAAAAGCATGGTCCAATACAAAGAGCGCCAGCACGAGAGATGGCACCTATTATTAAACCTTGGCCGTTCAAATGTTGGGCGATAGACTTAATAGGGAAGATTTATCCCCCATCGTCCAAGCAATATACTTTTGTTATAGTTGCAACCGACTATTTCACCAAATGGGTAGAGGCGATACCTTTGAAAGAGATCACCCAAAAGAATGTCATAGAGTTTATCCGTGATCACATCATTTATAGATTTGGAATTCCACAAACGTTGATGGTAGATCATGGAACATCTTTGAATGGGGATCAAGTGAACAAATTTTTGAGCGAGTTTGGGGTTAAATTAGTAAACTCCACACCATATTACGCTCAATCCAATGGACAAGCAGAATCTTCTAATAAGATTCTAAAAAATATCATCAGAAAGATGATAGATGAAAATGCCAGAAATTGGCACGAATGTCTGGATAAGGCCTTATGGGCTTATAGAACATCACCTCGATCAAGTACCAAAATTACTCCTTTCCAACTTACTTATGGACAGGAGGCCATTTTGCCTATGGAAATCAATGTGCAATCGATTAGAGTGTGATTACAACATAAGTTAAATGATGATGAGTATGCTGAATCACTAGTTCAAAATTTATTGGAGTTGGACGAATTAAAGTTGGACGTCCTAGATAGATTGCAAGTTCAAAAACAAAGAATGGTTAAGTTTTATAATAAAAAAGTCATAGTCAAGTCGTTCAACCTGGGCAAATTAGTTTGGAAGACGATACTCCCTTTGGATAGTAAGGATCCAAAATACGGGAAGTGGTCGCCTAATTGGGAAGGACCATACAAAGTAAACAGTGTGTTGCCTAATGGAGCATATCATTTGGAAGATTTAGATGACACCAAGCACTTGAGATTCATCAATGGAAAATATTTGAAAAAATATGTTCCTTCTTTATGGGAAAGTGAACAGATAAAAGCATAATCAAAACATGTTGAACGATTACGGATAAAAAGGTTAGAGAGAAATACGTTCAAATAAATTTCTTTATTATCAAACGTTCATTACAAAGTTACAAGATACAAATAATAGATGCTCTACAAGCTACAATTAAAAGCAAGCTAATCTCTCGGTCGATCATCGAGTAAGAGGGTGGACTGACCTTGCACCGCCTTCCTAAATGCATCGCTACAATGGCGGGCAAAGAGGCTAAGAAGAACTCTCAGCAAGTAAGGTGGCCCGCAAGCATCCCAAAAATTGCCTTCCATCATTGAACCCCTTGTAAAGAACAAAGAGACGATGGGAAGAACTTCGATGGAAAAAACTTTGCTGCTGGCCAAAAAATATTTCCTATATCTCCCATACCAAAGGTGACATCAAGACAAGTAGTAAAATGGGCGGACCAAACAATCCATTTTTATAGAAGACGAAGGTTTTGGATTGATTGTCAGAATGCCAAACAATGATAGCAAATTGGTTTCGAAGAAGAGAATGAAAATGAAGATGGAAGATGGAAAGTGCGAAGCATACGTGCATTTATAGGGGATTGGAGATGAAGAGACAGAATATGAGCAGCTACATTCTGCCTAGTAAATAGAATTAAGTATCCCAAAGTCTTGGGAAGAGAGGTGGAAATATCAAGAGAAAATGTGCAAGATTTTAGCATAAAGCAGTTAAATGCTTGAAGGATTGGCGTTTAAAAGACAAACGTCAAATAAATGCACAAGAAGTTAACGTAGATGTTCATTAATGATGTACAAGGTTACAAAGGGAAAGTCAAATGCGAAATTAGAAAAAAGAAAAAGTTAAGGCATTATATGTCTTAATTACAATCCGCCCCATACCGAACGAATTATTTCCCTAAGTTTTCCCCAGTCCTCGTTCTGCCGAGAGGAAGTGATGTTCAATTCAGCCACAACATCGTCATCAACTTCCAACTTCTTGTACTGCTCGACCAAAGACTTAGTTCGCTCAATTCCTTGGGAGGCGTTACACTTTTTAGCAGCCATTCTCGCCTTGCAGTCGTCCATTTTGGCTTGAAGTTCCTTCATCTGAGTAGCCAAACTAGCCATCAAAGAGTCTTCAATCATGACTTTGGAAGAGATTTCTTTCAACTCGTCCTCAGCTTTGTTGATCTCCAGAAGCAAATACTCTTTTTCAGATACGGGGCGAAGATATTGAGTACTTTTGGCCTTCAGTTCAACATTCTTGGCCAGCAAGGAGAGGACCTCAGAGTGGATAACCTTCAACGTCACTTTAGAATCAGCAGAAAGATTGAGCGACGGAAGTGTCAGTGCTTGCTCCAACTTCGCATTCAAATGCTCAAGTTTATCCCTATGTCTAGCAGCACTAGCCTTACCAATGTCCATATCCATGACGGACACGTACTCGAATATCGACTGCTTGAGGAACTTCATAACTTCCTCTGAAGAAGTAGCAGGATGAGCAGCTGGAGCAGGGCGAGATGTCTTGACTTGCCCCCAGGAAGCGAACAAGTCTTGGATGGAACGCACAATCTTATCAATATCCTGCAAAGAAAAATTGTCAATATTGAAGATTCTCGCTACAACGAACAAGATGGAAGTAAAAGTGAAGCAAAGATTACCTCATCAATAATCTTGGAAGACGGCATATCCCCAGCTAAATCTGCCACCTGTGGCTCCACCATTCGTGAGGACTTTCCCTTGTCTAAGCAAAAAGATGTTGCCACAAGTGGCAAACTCATAGGAGCATCTGCAGAACTCAAAGCAACAAGTCAGAAACCAATAGCATAAGCAAAGGTAAAGCATCAAAAAACAGAATTAACTTCTGCTTCGATGTTTGGGGGGTCGACGCCCTGGGAAGAAGGTGGCTCATCCATTGGTTGTGATGAGGATTCTGGGACTGAAGATGTTTCTTTAAGCGTAGTCCCTTCATCAGCTGGTTTGGATGAAGCAGCCTCAGGGAAGGATGATGGAGCAGGAGCTGTCGAAACCAAAGCCTTCAAAGGAGAGGCTGAATTTTTCTGAGAAGTCCAAATAAACCATCAGCACATAGAAAAGCTTCAAGCATAAAAAAGTATGCTTATGAGTAAGCCAATTTAATTACCTTCCTCCTGATGATAAGAGGGGTATCATCATCATCATCAACATCATCTTCCAGAATGGGAGATGCTGAGGCTGGCCGTTTGCGGCTCGGAGCACTTTTGGCTGTAGTAGGCTTAGCAGGGAGAGAAGAAGATGGACGAGTAGAATGTTTCGCGTGACAAGGAGGAGAAAGACTCCGGATGGACAAAGGGGCGACTAAAATAAGATGAGGAGAAGAAATGCTCAGCCGATCCAGTGAATGAAAGGTACGATTGGCATCAGTCGCAAACAATCTGCGCTTCACTGACGGTCAGAGTTGTTCAAAAAGAGGATAGATGCCACGGCTAGAATTGAAGGGGGCTAATGAAAAATGGCTCGTCAAAAGAAGATTGCGAGCATTTATAGCCTCTGCCTCCGCTTTATTAATAATATGGAAGCGGTCTACCAATTTCCTTGAATAGCAAGGAGGAACAGGCCAAGTTTGGCCGAAACCAAGTTGGCGAGCAAAAAATTGGGGAGCATATATTTCTACCCCAGCCTTGGCATTGGTCCCATTCAAAATATCATGAAATAACTCCCTCCCGGTTAAAAATTGGATCCAAATGAGCAGAGAGGTGCTCACGCTGTCTATAGTGGAGGGAGGATGCACATAGTCTAGAGTTAAAAAGGGAGGAAAAGGAAAGAAGGAAGGGATTGAATCCAAAGAATAAAAGAATGAAAAAATGTCCCTTCCAGACATATTTACAGGAGCCAGGGGCTCAATGGCTAGCCCATAGCAGCTAGCAGAAGGACGAGAAAATGATGGAGCACCAAGCGATGGAAAATAGGATCTCAACCACATTTGAGTGAACCAAAGAGATCCACTGCCAGTGGGAGATGCACCATTCTTCAATTGAGATTGAAGAGAAGCCATGCCTCTATAGAGGGCAGCCAAAAAGAAAGAACATAAATTTAGAGGCCTACAACGCGCCAATTCGTGCGCTATGGGTAAATAGCTCAGGGAGGGCTTTATGCTTGGTACACACAAAACATATTTACAAAGCCAAACCAGAAGAAAGGCCACTCGCTCAGTATGGGAAGGCTCAGCGCTCGAGTGGTTATGAAGGGTTTGCAAGCTTGAGTAAGACTCGGTGAGATTTTTACCAAACTTTGGGGCACCACCAGAAACCAAGATACCAGGAAAAATGGTATCGCCCAAAGGTAGCAGATTCACTAGGGCCCCAACATCCCTTAAAGCAATAGACATGGGGCCAAGAGGGAAAACAAAGATATTATATTCAGAAGACCAAAAACTTAAAGCGATCGAAAAAAGTGCTGAATCAAAAGTAGGGGATTGAAGAGAGATTTCTAACAAATCAGAAATCCTAGCATTATCAAAAAATGCCTTAGTAGGACCATGGTCTATAAGGCGAGCATGCCACCTACGGAAAACTACATCAGATTTAGGCCAAGTGCGAAAACCTCTTCCGCGAAGTGGCCCCAGCGGCAAAGAGTTTAGAAATGGGGGGCCTTGAGTACAAGGAAATAGCTGGCCCACCGCCGCTTGTTCGACTGCCTCTGCATTGTTGAAGAAGGGACCTAGGTAGAACTCATTGAGTTCGACATTGGCAGGTGCGAGAAAGTTCGGAGTTATGTATCCGCGATTAAGGAGTTTCTGAAAATCTTCAAAACTAAAGGAGTCGCCAGATTGAGATTGTAAAGTAGCCATTGGGGACGAAATGGAGTTTTTTAGAGTTACGTAGCAGGGAAGCAAAGAGATGAACAGTAAAATTGTGAGAGAGAAGGGCGAAAAAGTGAGGCGTGATTTAATGGTGCAGTGAAATGACGTATTTGGGGGTTATAAGGGTTTGCAAAACGTCGCATCTTTTCAAGTTATGGAAGAAAACAATGATTGAAATTCTTGAGAATTTTGAATGTTGCTGGAAACACAAAGTGAATAAGGCAAAATTTAATAATTAGTATTAATTCTGCCATATTGGGGGGTAATTGTTAACACATAAAAATTCAACTCAAATCGAACGGCCCAAGGAATGAAGCCCAATTGGAGGATCCCCAAATTAGATAGCCCAATAGCCCAAAGAACGAAGCCCAATCAGACAATTCAGGATGAAGGCCCAAATAGGGAGGCCCAAGAACACAATAACACCATCGTCCAAACTTGCAAGTCGCTTAGGATCTGAGCGAATGGAGTGCTATACAATCGCCCAGAGCTGCTGCTTTATTCTCGCCCAAAACTCCAAGTAGCCCAAAGTCTTAGCAAACATGAAGTGTTATGATTATCAAGAAACGTAGTTATCAAAGCAGTTATTAAGTAGCCCTATCACGTTCCTCGATTCAAGGAATTCAATTGAAGACGGTTGAACGACAAAGAGTAATGGCAGCAGTTAAAAAATGCAGTTCCATGACAAGTTGGCCATTACGAGGAAAGTGGGTAGTTATGGAATGATCAAGCAGTTTTTAGGCGGTTGATCACAAAGAGATTATCCAGTGAGTATAAAAGGAAGAAAAGACATAGAGTAAAAGGACTGAATCAAAAGACTCTCGAACAGAGAATATGTAACTTTAAATTTCTTAATTTAGATTTAAACACTTCTTTCAGTAACTCGTGTGCTTGCGCCCCTTAGAGGCATTCTGTTTTTACTTTCCGATTGTAAAGTCATCGCCAATAAAAATGCCCCTTTTTGGGATTTCGTCTCAAGAGGTTTGTTTCTTACACAATCGTCTGATCCCTTTTTAATTGTTAGCGACGAACCCGCGCGAAACACTGCCTTTGTTAATTTGTGTGTATAAAGAATTAATTCTACAGCAACCAGCCCTTCTGTGTTCTATAGTCTACGTGTATAAAAATAGTAAAGATAGGAGTCTTGAACACTTGTCAAATTAGGCGGAGAAGGACAACATTTAAAAATAGTAGCGAGGGGAAGGCAGAGAAAAAGAACATTCCGAAAAATTCATTGAGCTGATTAAAAAAAATTGAGGTTTTAATGCCTATAATAAAGTCAGCCTAGTTACTTTTTTAGGATATATATTAACAAACAAGATTGAAAATGATATGCAGCTATTGAGCTTTACAAAATATCTATATGTGTGGACACTATGTAAGGTTATTTAAAAGTTAATTATTCAGGTATATCATCGTCAGATTGCCTACTTAGTATAATGCAAAGCCATCGATAATTTATTGAATGTCAGGACCCATCCAATGCTGTGATTGTATAATCTGCTGAATGGCTTTGTGGAACTGAATTAGATAAATTTCTTCCAAAAACAAGCTATGAGATCGAGTTGCTTTCATGGACGCCCAATCAACTTACCATGAAAATGTTAAGCCAATTACTTAAATAAATTGTTTGAACCGGCTAGATTTACTATAATCTATCATAAAGGCTAGGCAAAAGTGTCTGAAATGAGAACTTAGTTAAATAAACTTGACTTGCTCGTAAGCTGACATAATCTACCTCTATATATGATGTTTCATTTGCCTCATCAAAGTAATAATGAGTAGTTTCTTTTCTTTTTCTTCTTTTGGTGTTTCTCCACCCCTTTTAAACTTAAGGTAAACATGTTAGTTTAGTCTGTCACATGTTAATGACCATATTCTTTCTGCATATGAGTCAAGAGAAGAGAATATCACCTTAATCTACATTTTGATTTTTCTTTTCTAGCATTCTAGGTGGATTAACATTCTAAGTTCTTCTTTTTACCCTTGGTATGCTCATGGAATTGCTGAAGCAATCACGCAGATTGCGAACCTCTCTGTTCCGTTAAAAGTAAGTTTCTGAGTTTTCTGATTGGATGATTTAATAAGACTCATTATTAAAGTTCTTGATATGCTATAAGCTTATGTGTGTCTAGTTAGTTAATTCCATTGTTATTGTTAATTTGGTCTATTTACATAAGGTAAAACCTGTTTATAGTTCTAGAGAGTGGAAAGCTTAGCTGCAGCATTATAATATCATTACTTATCGAGAGCCTCTTATTTTAGTTGTTATTAGATAAAATTTCATGTCACCCTTGAGCTCCCTAAGCCTGATAATGTTGTAATTGTGACATATGGGTAAGTAGTATAGTTGGTTAAAGCATTAGCTTCAGGTCAAGGCAGCCCCTGTTCAGGAGTATAAAGACTCCATTCTACGTTCAATATAACAAATACTATTGCATTCTTCCCATTTCAGCAATTCAGGAGTATAAAGAATCCATTCTATGTTCAATATAACAATTAATATTACATTCTTCCTGTTGGGAAAACACCTCCCAAAGATTGCCCAAGATCAAACAAAGCTTGACAATGTGAAAAAAATTCCAAACCACTTGAAGAACAAGAAAATGGGGAAGAAATGATTTCAATGGAATAAATCAAGAACAATGTGTTTGGATTACTTGAACAAGCCTCAAGTTAATCCCCTAGAAAGAAAATAACTTTGAATTTATATCCAAGATGAACAACCTCAATCTTGTAAAAATTCAGTCCAAGCTTTCTCCCTTTTGCTCTCTCAAAATCGAGTACAAGGGTTAGGGTTATAACATAATGAAGAGGCAAAAAATCAGAAATATATATATGTGCCGGGGCGCCTAGGCTCGCCAGTTTCTGCTTCGGCTAGGCGCTGCTTCTTCTCAGCTTCTCTTCTCACAATTCTCCACCTCGTACATCATTTGATAGACTTCAGATTTTGGACGAACACAAGAAGAAGAAGCAAGCACCAAAACCCGGCTGCACCATTCAAACCATGATTGCCTACGTACCCAAAACTCGGGATCAAGCCTCCGTAGTTCACCTCCACCTTCATATACTCTCCACCTCATTTCAACCCCGCCCCGAGGGGCCATGCCCACATGGGCATATCAACACGAACTAATGTGAAGCAAGTCCAAACAATGTTGAAACTTGCTACCCGTTACCACTCTGGTTAACATGTTTGCTGGGTTCTTATTTGTGTGTACCTTCGAGAGTGAAATATCACCTTCCTCTATGACATCACGCACAAAATGATACCTGACGTCGATATGCTTGGTTCGAGCATGATGAACCTGATTCTTAGCCAAGTGAATCGCACTCTGGCTATCACACCACAAGTCCACACAATCCTGCTCAATCCCCAAATCCTCTAGAAGACCACACAACCATAATGTTTCCCTCACTCCCTCTGCCATGGCCATATACTCGGCCTCTGTAGTAGAAAGAGCAACTGTAGCCTGTAACATCAATCGCCAACTAACTGGGGCACCATGTAAGTAAAACACATATCCAGTAGTAGATCGTCGTCTATCTAGATCACCTGCATAATCCAAGTCCACAAACCCACTTATATGACATGCATCTCCACCAAAATATAAACCCGTATCCGCGATACCTTTTAAGTACCTCAGGATCCACTTCACAGCTTCCCAGTGTGCCTTCCCCGAATTCGCCATGAATCTACTGACCACATTAACCGCCTGTGAAATATCTGGGCGTGTACACACCATGGCATACATCAGACTGCCAACTGCACTAACATAAGGTACACGATACATGCATACCTTTTCTTCCGCTGTAGTGGGAGACTGTTTACCAGAGAGCTTGAAATGTGGAGTCAATGGAGTCACCACCGACTTTGCACCTTGCAACCAGAACCTAGCAATAACCCGCTCAATGTAGCCTTTCTGACTCAAAAACATTCGCCGGTTCGTCCTCTCTCTTCTAATCTCCATACCCAGTATTTTCCTAGTAGCCCCCATATCCTTCATCTCAAACTCTTTACCAAGTTGAGATTTCAACCTATCTATCTCCACCTTACTTTTCGAAGCGATAAGCATGTCATCCACATAAAAAAGAAGATAGATATAGTTACCTCCCCGAAGTTTCCGAATATAAACACAACAGTCATACTCACTTCTGGAGAAACCATGCTTTAGCATGAAGGAGTCAAATCGCTTGTACCACTGCCGAGGAGATTGCTTCAATCCATATAGTGATTTTCTCAAGCGACATACCTGACGTTCCTTATCCTCAACCTTGTAGCCCTCAGGTTGATGCATATAGATCTCCTCATCCAAGACCCCATGCAAGAAGGCAGTTTTGACATCGAGTTGTTCCAGCTCAAGATCATGATGAGCAACAATACTCAATAGCACCCGAATGGAAGTGTGCTTGACCACAGGAGAAAAGATCTCATTGTAGTCAACTCCCTCTCTTTGTGTAAACCCCTTAGCCACTAACCTTGCTTTGAATCTTGTACCACCGAGATTGGTAGGATCCTCTTTTTTTTTGTACAACTACTTGCAACCAATAGCTTTCTTACCTATGGGCAATGGGACAACCTCCCATGTTTGGTTCTTGTGAAGTGATTCCATCTCTTCTTCTATTGCTGTCAACCAACTCTCACTATTGTTGTTTAAAATAGCTTCCTTGAAAGTGGTAGGCTCATCATCCTCCACCGAGAGTGCATACTCAACCAAATTTGTCTGCCCATAGTGCCTAAAAGGCTCATCTGACCCCAACTTTAGAACTTGCTTGTAAGTACGGCGTGGCCTAGAAAAAGCCAAGTTATCTGCAAGCTGTTGTTGTTGTTGTGCCTGTATATTCTCTTGCTAAACCGCCTCTTGTTCAAGCCCTTCATCACTCTCATCTTGAGTGTCTGTATCATGCTTCTCTTGAACATGCCTAGAATCAGATTGATCTCTAAGTTCTATGTCAACAACTTGAGACATCGTAGTCGCAACATCATCACCACCGGGCACTGTAGCTTTCAACGAAGCTATCATGGAGTTCTCATTAAAAGTAACGTCTCTGCTGATTATGAACTTAGAATCCTCTACACACCAAAGGCGATAGCCTTTAACACTTGCCGCATACCCCAAGAATATAGCCTTCTTGGCCCTCGCATCGAGCTTTCTCTCGTTGACATGATAGTAGGCTGTGCATCGGAATGTTCTGAGTTTCTCATAATCTGCATGTTCTTCTGTCAATACCCTATAAGGTACATCTCCATCTAACCTTGAATGTGGAGATCGGTTCACTATGTAGCAAGCATTTGCAACCGACTCTGTCCACCATTCTCTGCCCAAACCAGCATAGGATCGCATACACATCGATTTCTCTCGAAATGTGTGATTCAATCTTTCCGCGACCCCATTCTGTTGCGGTGTATTTCTAACTGTCCAGTGTCTTACAATGCCTTCCTTACCACAGAACTCCTTGAGAGCACCATCTGTATACTCAGTACCATTATCAGATCGCAGTGTCTTCAATTTCTTTCATGTTCTATTTTCAACCAATGCTTTCCACTTCTTGAAAGTGTCGAATACCTCATTCTTATGCTTCAAAAAATAAATCCAAGAATATCTAGAATAATCATCAACAAATGTAACAAAATACCTGGAACCGCCTTTGGAAGTGACAGAAGCTGGACCCCATACATCCATGTGCACATAGTCAAGAATGCCTCTGCTTCTACATTTTCTTGGCTGGAACTGAACACGGTGTGCTTTACCGTACACGCAATGCTCGCAAAAATCCATGCAAGGCTTCTTCAAGTTCTTTAGCAAACCTTTCTTGACTAGCAAATTGAGCCCCTTTTCAGACATATGCCCAAGCGTCCTATGCCATAGGCGAGTGCACTCACATGGGTCTCCACCACTTCCACTTGTTCTAACTGCTATATCTTCAGTAACTGTAGTACCCTGAAGAGCATAGAGATTGTCTTCACCAATACCCTTCATCACAATCAAAGAACCACGAACAACCTTCTTTACTCCATTCCATGTTACAATCTTGCAACCACCGGAGTCTAAGGCACCAACAAAGATAAGGTTCTTTCGCAAATCAGGAACATGTCTAACATCCATCAATGTTCTAACCACTCCATCATGCATCTTGATTCTAATTGAACCGAGCCCCACCGTTTTACAAGAATGGTTATTACCCATCAACACGGTTCCATCATCAGTGCTTTTATAGGTAGTAAACCACTTCCTATTTGGACACATATGGTAAGAGCATCCAGAGTCAAGAATCCACTTACCGGAGGTTTCTTCATCACAAGAGATGGTGTAGCACTCATCGCTTTTCCCTCCTTCCGAGGCATAGCTTACCTCTTGCTTGACTTGCACATTCCCATTGTTGTTGTTCTTATTGTTCTTCTTCCAACCCTTTTTGTTAGGACAATTCGCCTTGAAATGCCCAAACTCGCCGCATTTATAACAAGACCTTTCCGCAAGAGGTCTAGAACTCGATCTAAATTTTTCTTCCTTGTCCTTTGGTCGCACATTGCTTCTACCTCTTACAAACAATCCTTGAGCTTGCTCCTTGTTACCAATGGTAGACATGCCACTAGTTGCAATCTTTCGAAGATCATCCACTAGAAGTGACGTTCTAATGTCCTCCATCACAAGTTTATCACCCACAAGCATCAATGTTTGTACTAGGTTCTTGTAAGACTTTGGTAATGAAAGAAGTAGTAGAAGTGCTTGATCCTCATCATCTACTTCCACATCAATGTCCTTCAAGTCCGATATGATCCTATCAAACTTGTTGACATACTCCCGGATTGGTGTACCTTCATCTATCTTGCAAGTATACAATTTGGACTTCAAATAGATCCTATTTGTTAGAGCCTTCATCATGAAGTTTGTCTCCAACTTTGTCCACACCTCCGCCACCGTTACCTCACTATTAACCAAGAAAGCAACATCTCTTTCAAGGCAAAGAATGATAGATGCTCGTGCCTCAAGATCTAGCTCTTCCCAATCCTCGTCCGACATATCAACGTGTTTCTTCTCCTTTCCCGCCAATGCCTTGTGCAACTTTTGAGAAATCAACAAGTTTTTCATTTGCATTCTCTAATATGAAAAATCATTCTTCCCATTGAATTTCTGTATCTCATACTTCCCAATTTTCACCATTCCTCTAGTAGACATTATTTATCCACTTGTTTACCGAAAATAAACCACCAAAGTTCACTTGGGAATTTTCACAAACACCTTGTGTGCACAACAAAGTTCAAGGAACTCACCAAAAATTGAAGCTTAACCACCTTGATTTAGGAAGAAGCTCTGATACCAAATTGTTGGAAAAACACCTCCCAAAGATTGCCCAAGATCAAACAAACTTGACAATGTGAAAAAAGTTTCAAACCACTTGAAGAACAAGAAAATGGGGAAGAAATGATTTCAATGGAATAAATCAAGAACAATGTGTTTGGATTACTTGAACAAGCCTCAAGTTAATCCTCTAGAAAGAAAATAACTTTGAATTTATACCCAAGATGAACAACCTCAATCTTGTAAAAATTCAATCCAAGCTTTCTCCCTTTTGCTCTCTCAAAATTGGGTGCAAGGGTTATAACATAATGAAGAGGGAAAAAATCGGAAATATATATATGTGCTGGGGCGCCTAGCGCCCAGTTTCTGCTTTGGCAGAAACCAGTTGGGCGCCTAGGCGCCTGGACATGGCGCCTAGGCCCCCAATATGAAAAATCATTCTTCCCATTGAATTTCTCTATCTCATACTTCCCAATCTTCACCATTCCTCTAGTAGACATGATTTATCCACTTGTTTACCGAAAATAAACCACCAAAGTTCACTTAGGAATTTTCACAAACACCTTGTGTGCATAACAAAGTTCAAGCAACTCACCAAAAATCGAAGCTTAACCATCTTAATTTAGGAAGAAGCTCTGATACCAAATTGTTGGGAAAACACCTCCCAAAGATTGCCCAAGATCAAACAAAGCTTGACAATGTGAAATTTCCCAAAACACTTCAAGAACAAGAAAATGGGGAAGAAATGATTTCAATGGAATAAATGAAGCACAAGACCTAGACCCGATTTTAGAGAGAAAATTGAGAGAAAATTTGGATAGAATTTTACAAGATTGAGGTTGTTCATCTTGGGTATAAATTCAAAGTTATTTTCTTTCTTGGGGATTAACTTGAGGCTTGTTCAAGTAATCCAAACACATTGTTCTTCATTTATTCCATTGAAATCATTTCTTCCCCATTTTCTTGTTCTTGAAGTGTTTTGGGAAATTTCACATTGTCAAGCTTTGTTTGATCTTGGGCAATCTTTGGGAGGTGTTTTCCCAACACTTCCCATTTCAGCAATGTTGAGTTATATCTGGAAACAAGAAATTCTTCCCTTCATTACTTGTCAGGAGGAATTTACTTTTTCATTGTCAAGAAAGAGTTTATGCTTAGTCTATTTTGCATCTTCTGGAAAATTACTGCTGTAGTTTTTTTTTTAATTAAGTTGATTACATTTTTTCTTCTTAATTCATTCTTCTCATGAGTTTGCATATCCTTTATCTTCTAGAATCAAGCTAAAAAATAGAAGTATTTTCCTACTACTACTTTTCTTTTTCAGATATATAAGATTTGAGGTGGATCAGGAACTTGTGCAAAGGGTGTAATGGATACATAAAACTGAACTCACCAACAAGAGTTTATGATAATATGAGTTACATGTATGTATGTGCTTATGTTTGTTATTGGCACTGTATCAAAACTGAGATGCTTTTGAGTTAAAATGTTATTGGAATTAATATTGGCTCCTTATGGACCTGAAACCTATACAATACAAGTTATTCTAACCTTTATGCATGGTGTCTGGTGCCTCCCTCCCTCTCCCTCCCTAAATGCATGCAAGTATATGTCATTTAGATAAATTAATGAATATTTTCTTCCCACCTCTCTCAACACTTGTTTTACCTATTTTTCTTGGCTATGTTGCAGTCACTTATTTCTTTCACAATTGTATATTAAAGGATTTCAAAAAGTTTCTTAAACAAACTGGTGATGATTGAAATAAGCTTTATGGTTTTCATTCCAAAGTGTTGAAATGGATCATATGTGCTGTGGAAATAGCTAAATGTTTTATTGAGTTTGAGAATTATTGTATACTTGAAGTAACAAGAATGTTTCATGATACTTTCAGTTTTAGAATAGGTAGTATAGCTTCAATTTTAAGGGATAGACTCTTGAACTGTACACTAATATGCTTCAAATTGCCTTTGTTTGGTCTCTTGAATTATTGTATACTTGAGATTGTTGTTGTATTCTTTGTTGTAAGACTATCAAAATGGTCTTAGGAGGAATACAAACTGAGCGCTCTTCCTAATCTTTATGAAAAAATTGTTAAGCTTATGAACTACTTGGTAGGTCTTTTTTCTACTGCATCATAGAAATTGCAGTTGAAATTTCTCTCCTTTTTCAACCAAAATATATTGCTGTTGTTGAGTTGTTGATATAGAGATTCTATGATGAATTGCCTGTTCTTGCAGATGGAAAATAAGCGGGAGGACAGAGATCAAGTTCTCATTCTCTCCCAGGACATGCTAGAGGTTCTGACACTGGATATAATGATAGAGGATCATGTATCTAAGTAATATGTCCTGAGAAGAAAATTAAGGAAGCCAATAGGGTGGTTTCACTCTAGTGGTTTTTTTCCTTTTTTTTTTTTCCTTTTTCTGGGGGAAAATGTATTGGATTTTTAGGTGTTTTAGAATTTTTGATCTGGATTTTGTACGAATATTGTTACATTTTAGAGTTCAATTAATAATGATTATTGGAGTTTTTTGATATAGTTATTTTCTATTACGTGGTAGATATATGTAAATCACATTATTAAAAAATATATATACATATTTGACCTACGGCAACGTTTGTTCAAATATTGCAAAAGAGAGATTTTTGCAACATTTAACAAACGCTGCTAAAACCTCTCTTTTGCAATGTTTGAACAAACGTTCCAAAAGATAGACTTTTGCAACGTTTAGTAAACATTCCAAAAACTCTTCTGTCAACGGCAACATCAACGTTCGTAACACACGTCAAAACGCTGCAATAGGTCTTTTGCAGCATTTTTTGGCCGTTGCAAAAACTTTTTTTTGGTGTTGTGAAAGGCAATGGATTGTGCAGCGGCCTACTGTTTCTAACACTCTGTTGTACGATTAAAATAAGATATTGCATAAGCTCTTCATTACTGTGTGTACATTGAATAATTAATATTTTGTCTTCTACAATAGTCTATAGGCCCTTGATTCTATTTACTTATTCTAAAAGCATTGCACTAGTGCAAAAACATCTAAACTAAATGAATGTCTGGTGTAACTCTTTAGAATCATATTGAATGTTAGCACAAGATCAACAACCATCACAATAAGCAATCAAATATATCTCATTAGTCGGTTACTCTAACCTTAAACGGCAATAAAAATTCTTATTGACTCTCGGTAGATGCATCGTCAGTACTCGGATCTACATAGAAAAGGAAAAAATGTAGATAGATATTAAAAAATAAAATCGAAAAATATTACACAAAAAAAAATTCTATATATATATAAAGAATGTTTTCTTTTCAAAGTTCTCTTGGTCATTTGTCAAAGACTATTGATATACTTAGTCACGATCTAGGTACGTTTATATCTCTTTTTCCCCATCTCATGTTTTACAACAATTCGTGTTGTTTGCTTGTTATGGAAATTGTATAAATCTTTGGTACTCACATATTTTTTTTACCTAACGCCTGATGTTCGATTTTTAATCTAATATAATTTACAAGAAAAACAATTGTGTGTATATATAATATACAAAATCTGTAAATAACATTGTGAATAATAATAGTTAAATAAGTTGCAAGTTGCCTCTCAATTACATCCTTTATTCGCTAGAGATCCTGAGAGTCATATTAATATGTTGTGTTCAACATTGTAACAATAATTTTTTTCTGTCGTTATTGAATCATCATCAATCCTTGCCTAAATTTTAGTTTAAGCGACTTTTTCTGTGCCAATCTATGGAACTGTGTAGTATTTTTTGATCAATCTAACTTCTTAGAGTGCAATGGCTGTCATTCAATACTTTGTCCTTCACTTCTCGTTCTCTTTTTCTCTTCCTCACTCTTTGGATTTGTATCCTCAACACTTAATGCGATTCAAGTCGCAGAGGATGAGAAACATATTTTTAAGTCATCTATGCTTGGGATATTGGGCGAGTATGGTTTCTTGCATCATGAAATTATAAATAAAATATTAATTTTAGTAGATTTTATAGGAAGATAAATATTATTCATGAGATACATAAAAACTAATTAATATTTAGCGAAATAAATAGTTGTGCCCAGCGGCGAATCCAGGATCCAAGTCCAACTAGGGCGGATTGACCGTTGACCGGTATACATATGAAAATATACTTCGATACAACCCAAAATAGTAAAAAAAAAATATACGATACAACCTTACTCAGTTACTCTGTAACTGTAAACTTAGACAACTGTATTCTACGGGGTCTTATGATTTGAAAACGTTGCAATGTTGCCTCATTCTCAAGTTTTTTTAAAAATAGTTTTCTCCAAGTAACCCACCAAATTGTCATTCAACTAGTCATATCCCATTTTGTTGCGCAAATCACTCTTGATTAGATTCATAGCAGAAAATACCCTTTCAACACTTGTAATTGCCATGGGTAATGTCAAAGCCAAGGTGAGCAGCCTATAAACCAATGGAAAATAACAGAAACTTCTAGTTTCAATCAACTTCTGAGTTACACAGGATATACTACTGAGATTAAAGAAAGCTTCGTCCATTCTCACAAGCAAAAGAAACTTATCAAGCTGAGGTCTAAGTAATAAAAGTTCTTCACTATTGAAGTCCAAAGGATAGAACTGAGCAAGATGTAGCAATTTATCCTTATCAAAAGCTACAAATGAATCTCTTGGACTTAAACATGAAATTCAAGTAAAGAGCTCAGTAGTTGTTTCTGGAAATCGATCATTCAACTCTTGCAAGATTGAGTCTATCACATGACAATACAAATCAACATAAAATCGATGAAAATAAGTCACATGCTGAGCTACACGCCTAGTTGACCTTTCACTACTACAATATCCTCCATATTAGGCACTAAAATATGTCTATCAACACAAAACTCAGTCACACTACTGAACAAAGTATCCCAACCATTCTTTCTCAAGTTCTGTAATGCACACTTACACAAATTCAATAAACTAATAGCATTCTGAATATCCTGATCCTTTTTCTGTAAGGCTTGTGAATGGTCGTCTGTAATTGCAAGAATTTCAAACATAAAGTAAAGAATGAACACAAACTCAAAATCTTCTATATTGTTCATCTGTCTTAAGGCCGAAGATTTTTTA
Organism: Olea europaea var. sylvestris; assembly: GCF_002742605.1. Lineage (NCBI taxonomy): Eukaryota > Viridiplantae > Streptophyta > Magnoliopsida > Lamiales > Oleaceae > Olea > Olea europaea. The sequence goes on along the minus strand of NW_019262951.1, from coordinate 219,818 downwards.
TCTGAATGTACGCCATCTTCTGATATATTCTCAAGAACATCTATAATAGCATTAAACATATTAATGAAACGAGTAACTTTCAATAAATGTGAGCCCCACCTAGTATCACCTGGGCGTGCTAAACTCATTTCTTGAAACTGACCACTTCCACCAGTAAGTTCCCTAGTATTAAGCTTCTCTAGAATATTAGCTTGATAACTTGTTCGAAGAGCATCTACACGCTTACATGATACACCAACCAAATTCACAATAATAGCAAGTGCGTCCAAAAATCACCAACCATACAATTCCTACGTCCCACATATACAATTGCCAACTGAAGTTGGTAAGTGAAGCAATGAACATACATAGCATGTAAGTTCTCTCTAAGAATTAAAGCTTTCAACCCATTGAACTCACCTGACATATTACTTGCTTCATCATAGCTTTGACCACTCAGACTAGATATACTCAATACATGTGTAGAAAGTATTGCATCAATGGCATCCTTCAGTGATTGGGTACAAGTATCAGTGACATGGGACATACCCAAAAAACGCTCCTTCACTCGCCCACTTTTATCAACAAATCTTAAAACAACTGTCATTTGTTCTTTCATAGAATTATCACGAGCCTCATCAACTAAAATTGAAAACAAAGAATCACCAATCTCATTGATAATAGCCCTTGTCGTCTCTACGGCACAACAATTAACCAAATCCTTTTGGATGGTTGGTGAAGTCATTTGATCATTTCCAGGAGCACTACTAAATAATACTTCTTTAATTTCCTTATAACGAGCTGCGTACCAGTTCAATAACTCAATTAGATTTCCTCTATTAAGAGATTCTTTCGATTCATTATGACCATGAAATGACAATCCTTGCATCAATAGGAGTCTAGTACAATCTAGCGCAGCAGTCAGCCTGGTCCTATAACTTTGTTGTTGACTACTACTTTAGCTAGAAATAATGTAAGAGATACTTTACTTTTGATTCATCAAGTTGGTACACTTTGCAAAAGCCTGATTATGAGAACTATCAAAGGGACTGATCTTTCAATGCCTTTTTGTGCTTCCAATCCCTAAAGCAGGTTTTAGTAAATATATGTCCACCCCCTTGACCCCTTCTATCCAGTTTGAACATGTAGCAATACAAACAATACGCCGCATCCTTTTCTGTACTGTATTCCAACCAATGAAATTAGGAGAAGCATTCTTTTCGAAAACATCTATTATCATTCTCCATCGGTCTTCTTGGAAAATCATGTTCATATGGTTGACAAGGACCCTTTTCTAAATATGCCATCCTAACAACATCTTTGATATTAGGATCATATGATTCAATAGGGGGGTGTCCCTGGATCAGATACAAGATCATCCACATTAAATTGAGCCCGAGACTTCTTTGTGTTATTCAATAACTCTTGTGCTCGACTAGAATCAGTAGCGGGACTAGATGCACAACTAGAAGTAGAAGAATTGGGTATAGACTTTCGTTGGTTGAAAAAATCATTCCATAATCTGCAAAATGTCATCCTAAATGTAAATTCCCAAATCAATAATCATTCCTAATATCCTATTCTCTCATCAAATCATAAATTATTCATCATAAATCACAATTCGCAAATACAATTTCGTAAACATAAATTCCCAAATCAATAATCATAACTCATCATGATAAAACGTAAATTACTTATCATAATTCATAAATCACAATTCGCAAACATAAATTTCCAAATGAATAAATAATAACATAATTACTATCAAAATTTTCAATGCTCAACAATCAACATCAACAACTCCAAGATAGAACAAAATCAAAACAAAATAGGCAGACTTTGAGTAGCAGGGGCAAAACAAAATCGAACAAAATCAAAACAGCCAAACAACTGAAATAAAATAGAACAACACGTCAACACCAAAACCCCAAAAAAAAAATAATAAAGAGAGAGAAAGAGTCACCGGTCTGAAAGTCTGATGGAGTTCACTGTCCGGTTGACAATTCGGGCATTCGACAGTCGGTAGTAGGCACGGAGCAGGCAGCAGGCAAGCAGCGACTAGTGAATGCTTTGATGAAGTTTGCTGTTTATTCGGTCTGCCCGGAGTCTGGAGCTAGTCAGCTAGGTCGTGTGGTTTGTGGTGTGAATTTGGAGCAAGAAGAAGTGAGATTGAGGAAAAGGGTTTGGCTATTTGGGAAAAATTCACAATTCTTGCTGGCTGCTGCGTTGCTTGAGCTCGTCTGCTGGGGATTGAAAATTTGAAGAAAATGGCCAAATGAAATGGGCAACGGGTTCAAGGCCATATGTTGGATAAATTCATTTGGGCTAAATAAATTAAATAAGAATAGGCCCAAAATTTAATATTTATTGAAGCCCAAACCCAAAAAAAAAAAAAAAGGGACGGCTCCTTCATCTTCCTTCTTCTCCAATGGCCGCTGCACACTGACCAGTGACCAGGCGATTCTGCAAGACTGCAACTCCTTACCCGACAGCTTTGAAGATTCCGACGGAGCAAGCACGCGCGACCGCGCCCCCTCGCCAGGTGCTGGCTCCAAGCCTGGTTGTGCCAAACAGATTCAAATCTACTTGTTTGGTTAGATGACTTTTTACAGAGGGAGAATAATGTCACGCCAATCCTCGTAAAGATAGCATTTTATTCTCCAAATACCCAAATAGTAGTTTTATAATGTGACTAGGACATTCATCAAAACCACCACTGCTTTATGGACCACATTGAGAAAAAAAAAAAAAGAAGTGCTGACTTTACGTTGAGAAATAAATCATTTTTTTTCTTTTTTCCTAAAAATAGCTAAATTTAATTGTACAAAATATTTTATCATCAATTTTGGCTCTTGTAGATAATGGCTTCTCAAACAAGAATAGGCAAGAATGGACACATTTTTTTGGCTGAAAATGATCTCTCTTTTTTCCTAATGGCTTCTTGAACAAGAATTGGCAATAAAAATAGAGTTTTTACTACATCCTATGAGCCACCTTCAAAAGTTTTCTCGTCAAAGACATCATGCAAGGGTCCATCGTCCCAAACTACTCTTCAAGTTAATATCTCTTCCTCATTGTCTCAAACTAGTAATGTTCAAATTCCTACTCCATTACCTTAACCTCTTCAGGCTCCTACCTCATTATCTCAGCCTCAGCCTCAGCCTCAGCCTCAACTTAATTAATCATAGGCAACCACATTGACACATGAAACCATTCTCAATTCAAATGGTAATGATTTATCTTTATGTTTATGATCTAAAATCATCCTAATGTATACATTTAATTGATAGAATCTCATTTTTTTCTTTATATATTCTCATCCTTTGAGTAACTTCTTTCATAGATTCTCATTCTTTGAAGAGAAAGGGACGTGGTCCTACAAGAGGCAAGGGCACTGATGATATCATGAGTGCAGATGAAAAAATATCATTGGAGATTTCTAAAACCTGGGAAGAGCTATTGGAAATCAACAAGCAAGTTTGGCTAGTGAGTGTGGCTCTGTCATTTGATCCTTTGCTCCACTCTGTTACGATAGGTAGATTGACTTATCCAATGAAGAGAAAAATAAATTATATGATCAAGTTTTGGTAAATCATAAACAAATTCACTTTTTACATATAATTTCCCATATTTTAATAAATAATTTATTTATACATATAGGCAAAATTCAAACTTGATTTGACAACTGAGCATGTCCATAAATGTGTGAATGATAATATAATAATAAAATAATAATAATAATTTGAATAGTTATTAGTTTCCCATATTTTAATAAATAATTTATTTATACATATAGGCAAAATTCAAACTTGATTTGACAACTGAGCATGTCCATAAATGTGTGAATGATAATTTAGGGAGAAGATATTGTGATCATAGATGTAGACTCAGAGAAATATTTCAATGGGAAAACATTGGATGATGCAATGAAGAACTAGCCAACTGACATATAGCAAGTTGATTGGTACTGACAGTGTCAATATTGGTCTACCCCTAAATTTCAAGTAACTTTTATTAAAAATACTAATACTTGTAAATAATAAGAATAGAGTAATTTAGATGTTATATTAGAATAATTAAAATAATTAAAAATAATAAATTATAATAAGGAGATAATTATATTTAGCAAACCACAACTGCATTAATTTTCGGTACTATCTACACGTAATTTAGCAAGCCACTACTACATTAAATATAATCATCGTGGCTGATCAAAATCATCTGTTTCACGTCTTGAAGAAAAGGTAATATTTTCGTTTGAATTTATAAAGAAAAAAATATTTATGCAACATGATATATATTATTTCAAACAGAGATCAATTACTAAGACAATGCACGAGGAGAAATAGAACTTTGCTATGAGACTCATAACATTAAGAAGAAAAGATGGGTAAATGATGAAGCATGAGCAAGATATGTAAGTATATTAACAATTTATTCATCTTTATTGACATTTTATATGTATTCTTTTATTAACATATATTCCATCTTCTTTCTCTTTACTTATATATAGGAGAAGATACTTCATATTAAAGAGAAACCTGTTCCAAAAGGGATCTGAGGCCCCCACTGAACTTCAAATTATGCAGGAGGTTTTAGGAAAATCTATTGGTTACATTAGAACACTTGGATATGGTCCAAAACTTGCCTCAAATCACTCTATTCATTTGACATCAGTTGATACAGAATCAATAGCCCTTCGAGAGCAAATACAAAAGCAGCAGCAAGAATTATTGGATATATGTGCCAGACTTTCTCAATTTGAAACACTAATGCATAAGTTGTTATCGAGTCAATCTGGTATGTCTCCACAACAATTTGAACTAACAACAATATTTAGCATGCCACCACCTATTGATCATATATGAATTATGATTTATTTATTTATTTATTTTCTTGTTGAGACAATATTTTCCTTTATAGATTGGTTTCGACCTAGTAATTCATTTTTTGTAAGTAGTTATGTGATTGAAAGTTTAATCATCTAATGATTCTTCTTGATTTTTTGGGAATAAAATTTTTTTAGAAATTTTATACAACTTTTATTATAAAATTTTTCTTCTTGATAGAAAATAATTAAAAATTTTAAAATTTTGCACTACATATTAAAACTTAGCTAGAAGAAAAAACAAAGGATTAATGTTGGAAAAAAAATTTAAGGCAATAAGCAAAGAGTGTTACAAAATATAATAAAAGCAACGGACGTGGTATGTCGTAAAAACTTTACAACAGTGTATGTTTGAGGACTTTTGCAGCATGAATTGAACGTTTCTGTTTCCTTCTATTTTACAACAATATTAGAGCCTACAATATCTAGGTGAGCATTGTAAAGAACCTACAACAACATTTTTTGTCCGTTGCCAAAAAATAAAAAAAGTAAATTCTTGTAGCACTTTATTCTCCAACTATAAAATTTTTAGCAACAAATATTTTTTATTGCAAAAAGTAGACCCTATTGTATTACAAGCATTTTGTTGAAAGAAAAAAGTTTGTCGCCCTAAATTTTCCACCAAAAATATTTTGGCGCCTTGCTTCCCTAATATGTATGGCAATATTCTTTATTATTTGTCACAACTTTTTACATTTCACGACAACTTTTTATGTCGTCTTATATTTTTTTTGGTTCTTATTTTTTTCATCACAATCTTCGAGACAAATTTTAAAAATGCGTCTCATTAAGTATCTTATTGTGACAACTTTTTGTATGTTGCAAAAAATCTTTTCGCGAAATCACAGTTTTTTTTGTAGTGACATGTGACTAAAAATGTCGTGGCGTGACAAAATTGAACATGTGGGTTTATCATGGAAGTATAATCTTTTCATCAATATAACCGGATCAATTATGAAATACAAATATGTGTCAATTTCTATTATCAATCATATCTTTCGTCATACACAAAAGATGTTGTATTAGTGACTCTTAGCAGAGTAACATCCAACATTATCAAAGTATGACTATTTTGATTTAAGGTATTATTATGCCCTCAAGTCAAAGGACCAATTTCAATATCAAACATTAGATATTAACTACTGCACTTAGATATCCATATGAAATATAGCAAGTCTCCAATGTTTTGTTTTTTTAACAATACATCCACATATCCAGTTAAATATTACTCTATTTTAACTTATGAGATTAGTTATTCACATCATAAGTGAGAAATGCCACACATTATTGCTTACGACCACTGGTAATTTGAAATTCAGCACATGAAACATGTGCCTTACAATCACTACTTCTAATTAAGAAGTTACCAATAACTGAATCTATAAACAACATTAATTTAATTTATCAGAATGATAATTTAGTTAAATAATAAATCTTCCATAGATAAAATGCACCAATCATATTAGAAATGTTTACATTCAAAATTGAATAGAAACTCTCGCTTGCACTAAATATAATAACTTATGTATCTTATTCCATAAGACTCTACATGAAGATCATATCTATGCTGAGGCAACGACTTTGTTGGTAGATTTGCAGTATTATCATCTATGAAAGTTCGTTCTATCTTCATGTCATAACTTTATATGATCTCCTGATGAGATGATATTGACTTAGCACATATTTGAATCATTAATGAGAACTTGGTCTCCTCAACACATGAATACATAGATTAAATTTCTTCTAAACTAACGCTATTATTTATAAAAACTAGTAAGCTAGTTTCAAATCAAGTTTTTATCCACAGCAGCTATGTCCTACACGAGTTTACCATCCTTAACTCTGCCACCATTCATAACTTGCACCTTAATTCGAGAAAAGTTCACACCTAGCTTATACTTTCATTGCATAATTGTGGGTTAATGTTGTGTGATTGCTATTGTAAGTGTACCATATTGTTAACGAGTAATAAATTGAACCTAAAAGTCCAGATTATCGTTTCCATGGGAACTATCTATCTAAAAATTGTTTAAACTATTCCTAACTTCAATTCAGATAAAATAGTTAAGATATAGTTTAATGATTATCCTAAGTATTTTATGTCAAAAGAAAAAATAAAAAAATGCATGACAAATAATTTGAAATTTTAACTCATTTAGAAAAAGTGTTAGGATTCGAGATTCCATCGTAGTTCTTCATGTTAATTTTGCCTCTCAAGATCCATTCATAATGTTGTATTCAATCATATTCACTAACTTAATCAATGTTATCCTCTTGAGTTCAAGTCAATTAGATCTAACCAAGTTAACTTATTAAAACTTAATGTGAACCAGAATAAATCTGAACTACATGCATTAAATCTCCTATGAATTCCATTAATGACCGTGACGACAGCAAAAGTGTATATTTACATGGTCTAAACTTCTACCTTAACTCTCAATTTGTCACAAATTCACAAATCAATGCAATAATGACCAGTTACTTCAAAGTATTAGAAACAGGAAGTAAAATCAACATAAAAGATAATTAAATATAAGAATCTTGAGAACTGATTCAAAAGTCATGACTAGATTAAATCATTCATCTCAACTATGAATTCAGTTGTACATAATGTGAAAAGAACGATACAGAAAGTAATTGAATACCAAACCTGTCCTATAGTATTCCTCAATGACCGATTAGCATTATTAAATTTAAAGAAAAGAAGAAGAAAAGTGGATGATCTTGTTCCAAGAGCGCGCAGTCTTCTTTTTCCAAATCCAATCTTCAAACTCTAAATGCTTGATCTCTCTCTTATTTTCTTCTTCCTTAGTCTCTCTCTAAATCTTGGATTGAGTAATCATTTTTATGACCTAAACGGTGTCCTTTAATAGTTTTCCACCTCAGGAGTTTTCCTATGAAAATGACAAAAAATTAAAGAAAATGATGAAAGAATAAAATTTTAGCTAGAAAATCGTCGAATCCAGGCTAAATGTACATGGTCCATCTTGGTAACAAAAAGTCTTTTTGTTCTCGAAAGTGAACAGGAAGCCTTGTTATGTCAATTTCTTTTCTAGCAAATTTGGAAATGAAAATAAAAATAATCACTCGCAATCAAACATAACAAAATACAATATTACAAAACATACCTCCTAAACTTCAATTACCACTCTCCTCAATGTAAGCAGTAAAAATAAAATAAGAGTTTACTAGACTCTATGGAGTGGAGGTACTATCTGGCTGACATCATCAGTAACATATGGGACGTCCTTATCAATGATTTCTCGTGATAGCAATGTTGCCGCTCATCCATATTGCAGAGGGGTGGTGATGATCACATATTGTCCATCTTGCAGTTGCTTAATTGCACTGATGTACTCTTGTAAAGTCCATACGGACCCCAATACTGGCTCGAAGTTGATACCATCGAGCATGGGCAGCCATGTCAGTAGAGGGAACTTACTTAATCATGCATAACGGAATTTAAACAAAATTTCAATTCTCACCAAGTATTTGCTTTGTGTCAGATATAAACTGTGATAGAAATCATACCTTTGTTAAATTCTACAAACTACTTTGCTTTTCTCGAACTCCAACAATCAGGATTTACAATCCACAGCAGTCTAATTGTTCAGTCTCCAATGAAAATCCACACAGAAAACAAGATTGAAAAAACCAGAGTTTTTTTTTTTTTTTGTGCTAGTAAGAATATGAATTTCATTCTTTTGATTTTTTCAAACCCTAGCAACCTATTAATATAGATAGTTTTGAACCTATTAAATATTAAATCAAAAGACTAGTAAGAATATTAAACTCTTTTAGAATTTATATTAATATAAATAGTAAAATTATTAAATATTATATGCAAACACATTTCAAGTTTCTAGCAATTAAGTTCGTCTAAACTCTTTTAGACAAATGGATCGGAACAATTAAATAACTAATTATCAATTATTTAATTAGCGACCATATTTAATTAAAATCCAATTTTAATTAAATACCGAATTAGAGTCAATAGGGCGGGACTATTTAATTAAAATCTCATTTCAATTAAATATCAAATTAAAGTCCAACTCTAATTAATTAAATTTGGTCTGCGAATCAATTAATTAATTCAGACCTATTAATAAACAACCCAATTGATTAATTATCCATCACTTGTTAATTAATTAATCTGTGAATATCATTCTTCTAGTTCTCTTTTAGTGTGACACCCATTAGGTTCCCAATCACAAGATCTAATGACGTGAATTATTATTTTGATCTAATTAAAAGCAATAAATTAAAACACCCCTTTTTAATTTATCACTAATTCACATCCATAATCGCAGATTGGCATCTAGTAGTATGTCAGGGCAATATATGTGACGAAAAATGTCATGTGGTATGACAAAACAAAGATTGTTCGTTTACCGTGAAACTATAATTTTTTCGTCAATATGAAATCCGATCAATTACAAGATATGAAATTGTGTCAATCTCGATTATCGATCATATCTTTCATTCCATTCTTAAGTCAATATAAGTTGAAAACTCCCTTTTGACTTATGAATACACCTTGGCCAAAGATTTCGTCATCAACTTAATTGAATATATAAATCATAATCTCTTACTATCTTAGAGTGAGGAATCCTCTGTTGGTCATGTAAGTATTATGCCCTAGGTCTAATCAACTTTGGACATAAATACTTTTGATATATAATTAAAGCAATTTAATGGCAGATCTATTATTTAATTAATAGATAATTAAATAAATAATAGAGTCCGTAGATTCAAATTTTCATAATTTGTTAATCACAAGGAGTTGTGATTGTGAGATACAAATTATATATGATTGAATCTTAAATCATCTATGGTCGTAAGTAATAACGAAATACGGATATCGTTATTGTAAATTGACCATCATGTGTGGCATTTCTTACTTGTGAAGTAAGTAGCTGATCTCACAAGCTAAAGTGTGGTGATACTTAAATGAACACGTGGATATTTTGTTATAGAACAAAACATTGGAGACCCGCCCAGAGATTCGACATGGATAACTATTTGAGTTTCAGTGGTTAATTTCTACCGTTCGGTAGTAGAATTGGTCCTTTGACTTGAGGTCGTCATGGTACATTATATGAGGACAGTCATACTTTGGCATTGTTGGATGTTGCCGCGCAAAGGGCCGCTAATACGACATCGTTCAGGTACGTCAAGAATTATATGAAGGTTGTGATTTGCCAATAAAGGATTCATCACTCTTAGATAGTAGGAGATTATGATCTGTATTTCATTCAATTAAGTCGATGATGAAATCCTTGGCCAACGTATACTTGTAAGTCGAAAAGGAGTTTTCGACTTATATTGACTTAATAGTGGAGTGAAAGATATGATTGATAATCGAGATTGACACACTTCCATATCTTGTAATTGATCGGATCATATATACGAAGGGATTATAGTTTCACGGTAAACGAACGAGTTTGTTTTGTCATACCACGTGACATTTCCCGTCACAAGTATTGCCCTGACCATTGCTAGATATCAATCGGAGACGACAAGTGTGAATTGATGATAAATTAAAAAAGGGTGTTTTAATTTATCAATTTTGATTAGATCAAAATAATATTTCACTTCGTTAGGTATCGTGATCAGGAACCTGATGGGTCGCATACAAAAGAGAATTGGAAGATTGTAATTTGACAATTAATTAATTTAACAATCGTTGGACAAATTAATTAATTGGGTTGGTTATTTATAGGCCCGAATTAATTAATTTGATTAATTAATTCACGGACCAGATTTAATTAAATTGATTAATTAAATATTTGACCTGACCAGGCCAGGCCCGTTTGGGCTTGTATAAATACATCGCCAGGGTTTTCAATCCATATAATTTTTCTCATAATTATTCTTGCTAGCACAAGAGGAGAAAACTCTAGTAGGTGCAATCTTGTTCTCTGTGTGGATCACCGTTGGAGGCTGGACAATTGGATAGCTGTGGGTGGCAAATCAAGATTGCTGGAACGAAAAGAAAAGTAAAAGGTTTGCAGAATTCTTCAAAGGTACAATCTTTATCACGATTTCTATCTAAACACAAAGAGATCATTGGTGGGAATCGAAATAATTTTAATTTTCCGCTGTGTATGTATAAGTAGATTTCCAACAGTGGTATCAGAGCCTACTTTATGTTTGTTAGAAATTGTTTTGCATGATTTAACAATCAAAAGTTTATTGTACAATTTTTTCTTGGATCTAGCAATTAAGAAAATATTATTCAAGTTCAAAATTTGATTTTGAAAACTAAAATAAAAAAGGAAGGGATTGGAACGAGGCCTGAGCAACTGGCGGCGCAGCGGCATCTGGGCGTTGCTGCTGCTGCCGAGTAAGGCAGCAGCCGCTGGTTGTTGCCTAGCAGCGTCGGCTGCTGGGCGTTGCTCTTCTAAGGGCAGCTGGCGCCGCCACCCATAAAACAAAAAAAAAAAATTAGGGCAACAGTCGGTTGAAGGTGTTTGGTAATGGGGGCATGTCTTGCAATTTTTGAAATTGTAAGCCCCCGCTCGTAATTAATGATAATGATCAAGTTGCAAATTTTAAAAGGGGGACCTGTTCTGCAATTTTAAACTAAAGGGTTAGTTTTGCAATTTCTGAACTAGGACTTGTTCTGAAATTTTCGAAATATGAAGGGCCTGCCTGAAATTTTCGAAATTGAGAGGTCTTGAGTATAATTTGAAAATGGGTCAAAATGTAAATTTCAAAAGGGGATTTGAATTTAAATTTTAAAATGGTTTTAAATTTGATTTTAAATGGGTTTGACCTATAATTTCAATTTTTGACCCTAATTAATATTTCATTTAAAATTGACGACTTTTTATATTTTCGTTAAAATTAGATTTTAACTTAAATATTGAGCTTTGACCCTATATTAAATTTTATTTTATTTAGGAGTATTATCCTAAATTAAAATATTGATTCAATCTAATTAGAGTTTGACTTTAATTTAATACTTAATTAAAATTTGATTTTAATTAATTATTCACCCGAATATATTCTATAAGTTAGAATTTGATTCTAATTTGATATTTAATTAAAATTTGATTTTAGTTAAGTTTTCTTGCCCTAACATTCTTCTCCAAATTAGAGTTGGACTCTAATATGGTATTTAATTAAAATTTAGTTTTAATTAAAATAAGTTCCCCCTATAATCTTAAAATTAGAGTTTGACTCTAATTCCGTTATTTAATTAAAATTTGATTTTAATTAAATTCAACCTCCTTAAGTTATGAAATTAGAGTTAGACTTTAATTTGATATTTAATTGAAATGAGATTTTAATTAAATAGTCCCGCCCTATAATTATGGAATTAGAGTTTGACTCTAATTCGGTATTTAATTAAAATTGGATTTTAATTAAATATGGTTGCTAATTAAATAATTGATTAATTAGTTATTTAATTGTTCCGATCCATTTGTCTTAAAGAGTTTAGACGATCTTAATTGCAAGAAACTTGAAACGTGTTTGCATATAATATTAGATATTATATTAGCCTACATTTATATAATGAATGTATTATTAGTGGACGATTATGGACTCGACCATATGGATGTGTTGAATGCTTAATTTTATTCTTGTCGTTTATTGAGCCTGCGAGCTCCTAATTATTTTGGACCTGTGAGTCCGTTATTGCTATTGTTGCTATGGGCCTACAAGTCCAATTTCATCTAGGCCTGCATGCCAACTAGTATAGGATACATGTTGCAGCAAGAGTAATTGAAGAAACAAGAAGAGGAGGAGACCATGGAGATGGTGCATTGATACTGTTCAATGCTATACCCCCTAGGAATTGACCAACTAGTCTTCCTTATGGCCCGGGAAGACTAGATAGTAAAAGTCCATAACCGTCCACACTATTATATTATGTTATATATATTTATTTGCATGGTAGATGTATAATAAAATATACATTATTATTACGATGAGACCGTTAAATGGAAAATCCCTCCATAAAATATTAAGTCACATTTATAATCGTCTTTCATCATTATAGTGAAAAACCAGAGTCCCAAATCGTCTCAACTTGTTGAGTACACTCAAGGATGGTCTATTAGGGATATGTTTGACACTATAAAATATTTGATATTTCTGAATGACAGGTTTGACTTAACTAAAATTTATCTTTTGTTTAGTACACTCAAGGAGATAAATTTTAGAGACATGTTAAGCTAACACATGAGATGTGTGAAAATAAAGAGTTGTTAGCTTAATGATCTGAAAGTTGTATGGAGATACAATTGATAATAGTATCTACCCAAATGATATATTAAGGCTTGTTGAGTACACTCAAGGTCTTAATATAATAGATGGGATCCCAACCCACTGGGAGTCAAGTATGGAACGTGCATTAAGATACGAAGGCTTCTTATTCGACAACAGCAAAAGCACTTTTTCACTCTTTCCATAAATTTATGTAAGAGGGTCATAAATTTGATTTAAACAGTGAGAGCATAATTAATTTAATAAAATGCCATATTAAATTAATTGATGCATTTTATATATTATTCTTTCCTTTTTCGTCATTTATACTTATTGAATCGTGAGTAACCATATGTAATTGAATGGCATACTAGTTGCCAACAACCAAACTAGATTTTCTTAATTGGAACCGCAATTTGAGAATTGTTCTCATGCATGAGAAAATTGGTCACGTCCTTGAGTAGCCCTTTCCAGAGATACCTACTGATGACTCGATAAAAGGAAAATACGGCTACTATAATAAACACAGTGATGAGATAGTATTGCACGTATGTGATGCTTGCAAGTATGTCACTGAGTTACAAAAGAACTTGAGAGTATAGATGTTAACACATAATTCTTCATTACAAAGAGTTGTATGATAATAATCATGTATGGAAGGATATGAAACATCCAAACAACTATACCTGTGCAAAATGACAGAGTAGTCTTCAATCGATACTTAGACACTGAAGATGATTGACGTTGAGAAATGTCTCATTTGAGTTCAATCATAAACCATGAACTAAGTAGTGACTTGGTTCTATAATCTCTATCAGAGAAAGCTATTCACAACTAATTATGAATTTAACGTGAATAAGCTCGAATGCACAACTATTGAGTTGTTTAACATGCTTAAGACTGTTAAGCCCAACATCAAAGTTAGTAGTGGGCAAGCCATTGATTCCTCTAAAAATATTAAGAGGAAGTCTAAAGGGGCTTTGTGAGAGCGTCCAATATGGTTTAGACCATCAAAGCGAAGGACAATACCAAGTCTAATGATCCTTGGTTTCATTATAGAATGAAAGGTCATTGGAAGGAATATTACGTGACTTACATTTAATTCACGAGTTTCTTAGGTATTTGGTATTAGATGTAAATCTCATATTTATACAAATATAGAGAAACTAAATAAAAGCACACCACTGCGAAAGGGAGAAGTTGACCTACACATTGGAGATGAGCAAAGGTTGCTACATTGCTTGTAGGAATATACTTCTTGCTGTTGCCTTTTGGTTTAGTATTGGAATTAGTGAAATGTCGCTTTATACCTACCATAGCTGGAACATTAAAATGAATTTCATGTTCGGACATGAACTATTTAAATGTTAAGGACAATTGTTGTTTTTGTTTATCTTGATAATGATCCTAATGGCTATGATAAATTACAAAACGACGTTTATATTCTTTAATACTAAAAATTCTATAATGACTATAGAAATTATAAGGCATAAATGCGATAATCTAATTATTAACTAAATTTGGCATGGCGGAGTTTGTCATATAAATGAAAAGCAATTTTAAAGTTACATAGAGATGTATACTTGGGATTAATTGATTTTGACAAGTACAAATTATTCATGTATGGCACAATGATCAAATCTTCTTTTACTTGAAAAGAAGAAAGGTCAGCATAATTACTGGTCTAATACATAGTGATGCATATGAACTCGTGTCAATTAATGTCAGGTAATGTTTCTCTTATTTCATCAATGATCATGTATATTTGATGAAAACTCAAACATGAAACTCTTGAAAAGTTCAAGGGATTCACATTAGAATTAGAGAAACAAATAGGTAAAGATACCCTCACATTAAGATTTGATCAAGTGAGAGTATCTTAAAAAAAATCTAGATTATCTAAGAGAGAATGAGATTCTCTTGCATTGGACTGCTTTATATACACTGCAGCAAGGTGGTGTATCTAAAAGGAGGAATCGTTAATTATTAGATATAATGCGATTAATAACAAGTCATGCAAATCTCCCAAAGTTGTTTTGGAGTCATATATTGATTGCAGTGTGCAACACACTAAATTATGTCCCATCTAAATTGGTTAACAGAACTCCATATGAGTTAAGGAAAGGCAATAGTCCCAATTTATCTTATATGAAAGCTTGGGGCCATGACGTTTATTTGAAGTGCCTTGAATTGGATAAGTTTGACGCTAAATCTGATAAATACGTATTTGTGGAGATATTCAAAGTAGACATTTGAATATAAATTATATTATCATGAAGAAAGTCTTCGTCTCACGACATATCGTCTTCTTAGAGAAAATGTTTACTCTAGGGGAGGACAGTGGGAGCAAAATAGAACATGAAAGAGTTCAAGGGTCTACAAATATACTTAGCCAAGTAGATGAATCCGAGTTTGATCTCATATCTGATATGGGACATACCCTTGATCAGGAAGTAAAGACTCCCGAGGACATGTCAGCTCTATGTGAATCTAGTAGGATCATAAGTTTTTGTAAATAGTTTACAAGGAAAATGTCGATATGGATAGGAATATCCATATATACAAAGCAAGGCTAGAAGCAAAGGTTAAGTGTTGACCTTGGTGAAACCTTTCTCCTGTAGCTTTGCTTAAGTCCATTCGAATTTTGTTTGCAACAGTTGCATACCGTGACTATAGGTTAAGAGAAGTCTCTTGGAGCTGAAATCTTAGATTTGTTGAAAAAGTCAAAGTGTTTGATTTTATCAAATTTGAAGATGAATTGTGTGTTTACAAGAAGATAGTGGGAGTATTGTTGTATTCCTATTATTATAGAAAATGACATCCCTATTTTTCAATCGTTGAAATAAAGGTTGTCAAATGATTTATTCATGAACGATATGGGAGAAGCAACTTGATCTATAGAGATAGATTTAGAAAATTGCCTAATTCATCCCAATTTACATAGATGAAATCTTGAGAAGATTTCATATGGAGAAACTGATTTACTCTTAAGCGTTATGTTGGAAAGGTTTCAAACGTGAAGCAACCGTTGATTCAATAGTAGAAAACTAATACATGATTACTTCAGAAGTAGCAAAGAATTGCAATCTGGATCATGATGTTCATAAATGAACTTGGAGTAGTTCCTGATATTGTTGATCAGATGCCATTGTACTGTGATAAAATAGAGTCATTGCGAAAGCGAAGGAACTAAGGTCTTATCGATGATCCAAACATGTATTAAGGCGGTATAATCTCATCTGAGAGATAATACATAGAAATGACGTAAAGAGAAGAACAAATTCCCACATTTAACAATATTGCGGCTCCATTGACAAAGAGTTGTCGTAGTATAAACATGATCGTCATGTAGACTTATGATATTGGATACATAAGTGATTGGATCTAGTGCAAGTGAGAGTTTGTAAGTATTATGCTCTATGTTCAATCAACTTTGGATATAAATACTTTTGATATATAATTAATGCAATTTAGTGGCAAATCTATTATTTAATTAATAGACAATTAAATAAATAATAGAGTCCGTAGATTCAAATCTTCGTAATTTGTTAATCATAAGGAGTTGTGATTGTGAGATACAAATTATATATGATTGAATCTTAAATCATCTATGGTCGTAAGTAATAACGAGATATGGATATCGTTATTACGGATAGACCACATGTGGCATTTCTTACTTGTGAAGTAAGTAGCTGATCTCACAAGTTATAGTGTGGTGACACTTAAATGAACACGTGGATGTTTCGTTATAGAACAAAACATCAGAGACCCGCCCAGAGATTCCACATGGATAACTATCTGAGTGTCAGTGGTTAATCTCTAACGTTCGGTAGTGGAATTGGTCCTTTGACTTGAGGTCGTCATGCACCTTATATGAGGACAGTCATACTTCGACATTGTTGGATGTTGCTGTGCAAAGGACTGCTAATACGACATTGTTCAGGTACGTCAAGAATCATATGAAGGTTGTGATTGACCAATAAAGGATTCGTCACTCTTAGATAGTAGGAGATTATGATTTGTGTTTCATTCAATTAAGTCGATGATGAAATCCTTGGCCAACGTGTACTCATAAGTCGAGAAGGAGTTTTCGACTTATATTGACTTAATTGTAGAGTGAAAGATATGATTGATAATCGAGATTGACACACTTCCATATCTCTTAATTGATCGGATCATATAGACGAAGGGATTATAGTTTCACGGTAAACGAACGAGTTTGATTTTGTCATGCCACGTGACATTTTCCGTCATATGTATTGCCCTGACACATTGCTAAATGTCAATCTGGGACGGCGAGTGTGAATTGATGATAAATTAAAAAAGGGTGTTTTAATTTATCAATTTTGATTAGATCAAAATAATATTTCACGTCGTTAGGCATCGTGATCAGGAACCTGATGGGTCGTACACAAAAGAGAATTGGAAGATTGCAATTTGTCAATTAATTAATTTAACAATCGTTGGATAAATTAATTAATTGGGTTGGTTATTTATAGGCCCGAATTAATTAATTAGATTAATTGACCAGATTTAATTAAATAGATTAATTAAATATTTGACCGGACTAGGCGAGGCCCATTTGGGCTTGTATAAATACATCGCTGGGGTTTTCAATCCAATGATTTTTCTCATAATTATTCTTGCTAGTACAAGAGGAGAAAGCTCTGGTAGGTGCAATCTTGTTCGCTGTGTGGATCAACGTTGGAGGCTGGACAATTGGACAGCTGTGGGTAGCGAATCAAGATTGTTGGAACGAAAAGAAAAGTAAAAGGTTTGCAGAATTCTTCAAAGGTACAATATTTATCACGATTTCTATCTAAACACAAAGGGATCCTCGGTGGAAATCGAAATAATTTTAATTTTTCGCTGTGCATGTATAAATAGATTCCCAATAGGTCATTCACAACCTCTATATGATTCTTGACATACCCAAAAGATGTGCAACTTCCAACATCATCAAAGTATGACTATTCTTGTATAAGGAACTATGATTACCTCAAGTCAATGTAATATGATCCGGGATAGGCCATGAACCAAAGAGCCTTCTATGCAAGTTGAGAAAAGCTAAGGACTGGGTTTGAATTTGATTGCGGCCTACAAAACCAAGATTCGAGCTAACAAGCCATGAAAATTATTTCTTCAAGCTATGGAGTCCAAAATGTTGAAGTTAAAAAGCCAGATAACAAGTTATATGTTGGTCATGAAGGCGAAACCATGTTTGGTGCATTGAATTCAAAGTTTTGGAGGAAATATGGAAAAACGAGTCGCTTGGATTGAAATGAGCATAACTTTTAGCTCGAGTGTCAAATTTTTTGCCCATGAGTACAATCCAAATCGCCACGAAATTCTGCACAAGAAAAAAGAGACTTCAAAAATAAAGCTATGCGGCCACATAGCTTAAAAGTTATACGACCGCATAGTGGCGCGCGGAGAATAAAAGAAGGCTGTCAAGGTGAACTAAGCAACTGCATGGAACAAATTCGAGGGAAAATTTTCCTTTTTCGCGCTAGAGTTTTATTTTGTCTAGAAATATTTGTTTTGGTAACTTTCTATGTTTTAGGAGTCTTGATTCCCTTTTTTTCTCTATTTCCTAGGTATAGTATAAATAGTATTTTTATTTCTTTCGTTGTAACAAGACTTTGAATATTGAAACTAATTCGAAAGGCTATTTTGCTTCCCATTCTTTTGTTCTTATTGAACAATTTGAACTTATCAAAAAATTAATTTTCTTGTGGCATTTACAAATCCAGGTGATATTCATAAATCGTTAATTAAAAGGTCGGTATTTTATTTAATTATTGGTCGCTTGGCTCATCTTTTGTGGGTTGAATCCAAAACCTTGTTTATTGGCGTTTTTAGGACTTGATTTCAATCTCGTGTGGATTTCGTAGTCGTATTTACTATGCGGGATCACATCAGTTGGTATGTGAGCTTGGACTCCAAAATGAAGGTTATATCTTTCCTTTTTATTTTGTTGAGTCTTTTGTTCTTATTTTGCATTGTTCTTCGTGTTCTTCATATTTTACAATTTTTATGAGTCTTTGATCCATATAAAAAATCCCGTCAAAATTTCAAAAAGTTATTTTAGGGCTAATTTAGCATCCAAATCAAAGTTTTGTTGGATTCGTAGTCAATTTTTCTATCAAAAAAAATCTGAAAATTCAAAAATTCAAAAAAAAAAAAAATTATTATTATTTTTATTATTGGATTATTTTGGGAATTGTCAACCTTGTACAAGTTTTGAGTCATATTTTATTTTTCCAGTTCCATTCAAAAAAAAAATTCAAGAACCACTTTCTTGAATTAAAATTACTCCGATTCAAAATCGTTATTCCAATTTTTTTTAGTCTTTCAAGTCACAAGTTACACAATTCATTTGGTTGAATTCCACAAGAATTATTCTGGATTGAATTCGGATTTGTTCTTGAAGCCATTGATTGGAAGCATTGAGTGGAAAAAGGCTAAGTGGTGAGATCAATAGAGGGTAAAAGCCAAGAATTGAGTGGTACATAAGTAAAATATGTGAGGCAAAAATATCTTGGAGCTAGGATGTTTGACTGGAAAGGTTCCAATTCAAGCAGGATCGCCCATCAGATCAACATGCCTGACGAATATGGGTGATAGATTGGATATGCTTGATATATCTGTTATCTATCTCAGTAGGGACAATGACTGGAAGTACCTAATGCAAGGTTTCCGGGTAGATGGGAAGATAGGATAGAAATGTGTGATGAGTATGGATACCGTAGTGATCTGGATGAGGAGGCGTTAATGGAGGATAAAAAGGAAAGAATAAGGGATAGAGGCGATAGGTTTGAAAGACGGGGTAGAAATAATGTTAGAGATGACGTGGATGGAGGCATGGGCAATATAAAAATGTCCATTCCACCATTTAAGAGAAAGAGTGATCCGAAGGCTTACCTCTCAGAGGAGAAGAAAGTAAAGATCGTAGTCCTTGAGTTTACCAACTATGTAATAACTTGGTAGGATCAAGTGGTGACATTGAGGCGGAGGAATAGAGAGAGACCTATCAATACATGGGATGAGTTAAAGGCGACAATGCGGAAGGAGCTCGTGCCAAATCATAGGGAACTCCATCAAAAGTTGCAAAGTGTAGACCAAGGGTCGAGGAGTGTGGAGGACTACCATAAGGAGATGGAAGTATTAATGATTAGGGAGAATGTGAAAGAGGATTGGGAAGCCACGATGGCTAGATTTTTGAACGGGTTGAATAGAAATATAGCTAATGTATTGGAGTTGCAGCATTATGTGGAGCTAGAAGACATGCTAAGGTAGAGAGGCAATTGAAGCGAAAGGGGGTAGCTAGGTACCAATCGAGCCTAATTCATCTTTGAAGTCGAGATAGGATGATGAAAAGATTGATAGGGCTATTATAAAAAATAAAACTGAACCACCAATGGGAAAGGAAGAAATTGCTAATAAGATCACACCATAGGCGAAACCACAACCATCTAGGATTTTGGATATTAAGTGTTTCAAGTACTTGGGGTCGGGGCACATTGCTTCTCAGTGTCTAAACAAATGAGCCATGATCTTGAGTGCCAACGGAAAAATAGTGAGTGAAATTAACAGAGATGGGATGCTCGAACTAGAAGAAGCTAATAGTGGTGAAGTGGTAGAAAATTAATCTAATTAATTAATTCGGGCCTATAAAGAAGCAATCCAATTAATTAATTTATCCAATGCTTGTTGAATTAATTAATTGACAAATCACATCAGGTTCTTGATCACGATGTCTAATGATGTGAATTATTATTTTGATCTAATCAAAATTGATAAATTAAAATACTCTTTTAATTTATCACCAATTCACATCCGCCGTACCAAATTGACATTTAGCAATATTTCAGGACAATACATGTGACGAAAAATATCACGTGATATGACAAAACTAAACTTATTCACTTATCGTGAAACTATAATCTCTTCGTCAATATGATCCGATCAATTACGTGATATAGAAGTATGTCAATTCAAATTATCGATCATATCTTTTATTGCACTATTAAGTCAATAAGTCGAAAACTCCTTTTCGATTTATGAGTATACCTTGGGCAAGGATTTCATTATCGACTTAACTGAATGAAATGTAGATCATAATCTCTTTCTATCTAAGAGTAACGAATTCTCTATTGGTCATTCACAACCTTCATGTGATTCTTAACATACCCGAACGACGTCGTATTAGCGGTCCTTGACATAGCAACATCCAACGCCGTCAAAGTATGACTTTCCTCATATAAAGCACCATGATGACCTCAAATCAAAGGACTAATTCCATTACCGAACGCTAGATATTAACCACCGATACTCAGAAAGTTATCCATGTGGAGTCTCTCGATTGGTCTCCAATGTTCTGTTCTACACCAAAACATCCACGTGTTCATTCAAGTGTCACGACATTTTAGCTTGTGAGATCAGCTACTTACTACACAAGTAAGAAATGTCATAGTGATAGTCTATCTGTAATAATGATATTTGTATCTCATCATTACTCACGACCATGGATGATTTAAGATTCAATCATATGTAATTTGTAGATCACAATCATAACTCCTTGTGATTAACAAATTACTAAGATTTGAATCTATGGACTCCATTATTTAATTCAATTGAATATTAATTAATTAAATAATAGATCTACCATAAATCGCATCAACTATATATTAAAAGTGTTTATGTCCAAAGTCAATTAGACCCAAGGCATAACACTTGCAAATATAACCAGTCTCCTCCTCATATAGGTCTGCCACCTAGGTAGAACCATAAATTTTTCAGTAATGTTTTATGTGTGGTGATAGAGACTAAGAAAATTTCATTTGACTAAGAGAAAAAGCAGTAATAAAATGGGTTAATAGATTGATGCCCTTTAGCAACTGCTTCAGACCTGAATAAATCTGGTTCAAAGGTAGTAGTTCTCAATACCTTATATGCTCATCCCCCTGAAGTAAGAGGTTTGGACTAATTGTTTGGAGCAGAGGTCTTAGAGCCTTTCTCCATTTGTTGCTTCTTTTAATCTTCTCTGGCTGGTCTTCTTCGAATGGTGGAGTGAACTCATAGGTTCATCTGAGGCTTTTCCAAAGAGTTCAAATTGAGAACTAGATATTTGAGCTTTTGGTTCAAGAGTGATTTGTACACCCTCAACAAAAGGTTCGTTTGTGACTTGAACTTTTTCGACTAGGTCAGGACTGAAGTTCCTCCCTTCAATTTGTTAATATTGTTTTTCATTATCACCAGACCCTTGATACCAAATGATGGAGTCTTGGTTGAAGAACCTTAAGCACCATTTGAAGTCCAACTCTAGGTAGAAATGGAAAGGATCCAATTTGAGTAATTCTATTTTCTCCTCCTTGTCATCATATTTAGATGCATTGCCCTCAGACTCCTCCTTTAGTTCCCCACAACAATTACCTTGTGACTTGGATAGGTGACTGCATCATTTGGCCACCTGACCGAATGTGTGACAGTAAGAAGAGTACTTCTAGAGATTTTCTCTTTACTCCTTTCACTTGCTTACCCTTGTTTTGATGCAGAAGGTTCCGAGTCAAGTGATATCGAGTTATTAGATAGCACGTTGATGGCACTAAGATACCATGAGATGGTAGATTGGTGCGAAGATGCAAGTGATCGTGATCTTTCCTTAATTGGGGAAATTTTGAACACATTTTGGTAATTTGGCCATAACTTTTGTTACGGTTATCAAAATCACAATTATGACCCCAATTCGAAAAGCTCTTTTTAGGATGCATAGTATCAATTTTGAGGCCAAAATCTGTTGTTTTCTCTTCCAAATTTCCAATTTTAGATATTTCAGTTGCCTTTTTCGAGATGATTACGAACTCGATTGGAGCCAGATTTTTGGCGAGATATCTCGTTTATTACTTATTTTATTTTAGTATGATTATTGGAATTTTGCTATTTTTGGTAAAATTTCCATAATTTCGGATTTTCTCAGTTATATAACTTGGCTTGTGGGTTATTTTTCATCATTCAAGAGTTTAATAAAATTTGAGTTGAATTTTAGAGAGTTTTCTCTGTCTTTGGGCATTTTTGGAAGCATTCCTTTTTGTGAAATATATGTTGCAGGTAGCCTGTAGGATAATCGCTATCTTGGCCGGTGTCAAGTTTTCACCACTGTAGAAAATAGCTTAAAGCATGAAGGCAGATAGGTCAAATGGAGAGCGAAATTTTGAAAGAAGGTTGTGGATGATAAAATGATTAAGCCCTAATGCATTCAAAAAGGTGAAAATTTTCAAATTTAAAGAAATTGCGCACATGTAACGGCAATTTAAGGACTTATATGAGGGAGTTAAAACAAAAACTATTTTTGAAAAGTTAATACACAAATTCTCCCCACGTTCACTGTCTCAGCCTTTTCACATTTTTTATTTTAAATTCAATTATCTGCAACTCCTATTCTAGTTAAGGAAATCTAATCTTTTCATATTGCAAGCAGTTTTAATTTGGAAAACATGGAAAACAAAATCCTAGTTATTTCATTTATGTAAGTTTTTACTGCCATTTTACACTATTGATTTGAAATTATGTGAAAACTATAGAAGCCCCAGAAATAAAATGAAATTAGGGTATTATTTTGTGATGATCTAGCATCACGAGCGTAGCCCATTTAAGAAACGAGGTATGAAAGCTCAACCCATTTAAAATTATGAAAGCCCAAGCCATAGGTTAATTAAAAGCCCAACTATTTAAGAGTTAAGTTTAAGTAAATTTGATTACAAAGATTTAATAAATATCTGGGTTACCTCAATTGTCATCTACATGGTATTTCATATAGGCAACCTAAGTTTCAATCACCATGTAGATGTTTTAATAAAACTTTTTATATAAATTTTTTTTATGGCTTATTTTAGGTCTAAAATTGTAATTGACATTCTATGAACAAAAAGGGACTTAATTGAACATGTTTAAAAGTCAAGGCTTGATGTGCAATATTGTATAATTGAGTTGGGCTAGGGTTTGAACTTGTAAAATTAGTGGCCCACAAGTCAATGCCTTCATATCTATATATATATATATGCAGATGTATTGAAGAAGGGTTTGATGGCTGCCAATATTAATATATATATACATAACAGAAAATGGCGCAAAATAAGGCTGCTGGAGGAAACTAAAAGTCAAGCCGCCTGGGAGAGAGAAAAAGATACACGAAGCGACTGCCGGCTAGGGAGGCTGATTATCGTATCTATATTAAATACATTGGTGCCGCCAACATCTGTGGGAGATAGAATTAAAGTGGTTGCTGGTGGAATTAAGAAAAAACGACAGATTACAGGCCGAAAATTGAGTGGTGGAATTGATCGAGTCAGCCAGCTGCTGGGCGAGATTTAGTAGGCTGCCAAGTTGAATTTAATACATACATATACACCCATAGAAAACCGAAAGTGGAGGCTGTTGGAGGAAATAAAAAGACATGCAGTTGAATTGAATTTTCTTGGTCACATGCATACAGAGACAACAAATTGGTTGGCAAAGTTATATTATTATATATACCTACGTTGGTTGCTGCAGTAAATAAAGAAGACATAATTGGACTCCCTTTTGGTGGTAAAGATTGCATCCAAGATTATGATTATTATTATTATTATTATTATTATTATTATTATTATTATTATTATTATTATTATTATTATTATATTCAAACAGGCAGAAATAAACAGGAGTGAATATTCATGCACGCCTATGGGAATTAAGTGGGTTGCGGGCTGCTGAATTTAAATAAACATATATGCGCAAATTGAGATAGCTTTGGACACATATTGGCAGCGGGAATCGATCTTTGATTTCGCTTGACTAGAGATCCAAGTTGTAATTCATTGGTAAATTCATCTACTTCAATCTTGTGATCAGGCAACCACGTTTGGGAAAAACATCAAGATTTCTAAAGACAAAACACTGGTGGTTCCTTAATCCTTTGAGGAACAGTCTCTTTCATTGGGGATTGAGAGAGGTAGACGGCAAGTGCGAGAACTAGACAAGAACAGGAGTTTCTTGGAATTCCACTCGGTGATACAATCAGCTAAAGACCAGGAGGCGGTATTGGATAGCAGATTGGGCTGCAGGAGATAGATCGGGAAGCTAGTAGGAGATTAGCAGTATCTACGGCAGTAGATAGTGAGACTGGAACAGCGAGTCTGACTGGGTATGAAGTTTGGCAGAACTTGTACTTGCTGGATTGGTATAGTGGAAACTACTGGCTTGGTCCCGGAGTTTTACCCACATTGGGGTTTCTCCGTCATCAAACAACTATTTTCTTTATATTTCCGCAATTTACTTATTACCGGTAATTCAACATAGGATAGTAAAGCATGTGAATTGACTTGGACACATTAATAATTGTGACTTGTTGTATTTATTAATTAATTTGTAAAATTCCGCATAAACACCTATTCACCCCATCTAGGTGTTATTTGGGTCAAACTACGTTATTTCAAGTGGTATCAGAGTTAAAACTCGAGTCCTGACCCATTGTTGTCTAGATGAGTCAATCACTGTCTGTGCCTCCGTACTATGCCTACTGGAAGGTTAGGATGCGTGCTTTTCTCAAGTCCTTAGATGAATGTGTTTGGGTGAGTGTACAAAATGGTTAGAAACCTCCTTTCACAACTGTGTTAGGTGTTGTCAATCTAACTGATATTTCACTTTGGACTAAGGAAGAATTAGCTGATTGCAATTGGAATAGCAAATGACTTCATGCCTTGTTTATGGCCGTGTCTCTCAAAGAATTTAGGAGAGTGTCAATATGTGAAACTGTTAAAGAGGTATGGGACATTCTAGAGACTACGCATGAGGGAACTAAAATCGTAAAAAATTCAAAATTGCAAATGCTAACCTCTCGGTTTGAAGAAATCAAGATGAAGGATGATGAATCGTTTGATGAGTTTTATGCAAAATTGAATGACATTGTAAACTCTTGTTTCAATCTAGGTGAGAAGATTCCCGAGTCAAAAATTGTGAGAAAGGTTCTTAGGTCTTTGCCCAAGAGATTTAGACATAAGGTTACAGCGATTAAAAAGAGCAAGGATCTAGACACGGTTAAGATAGAAGAACTTGTAGGATCCCTTCAAACCTATGAACTCACCATCTCACAACCTAAGAAAAACAAGTCCATAGCGCTGAACACAGTTGGAGAAAAAGAGTATGAGTCGTCTGACATAGAAACCTTTAGAGATGAGGAAATAGCTTACTTCGTAAAGAAGTTCCAGAAAGCTTTAAAGGACATGAGATGGTCCCAAGACAAAAATAGAGGAGTCCCTAGTAAATTCCAAAAAGAGAAGAGTGATAAACCAACTGCTAGGAAGTCTAGTAAGAAATCTCAAGTTGCTAGGTGCCATGAGTGTCAGGGATTTGGGCACTATAGAAATGAATGTCCTAGCTTTAAGAAAAATCTAAAAAAGGAAAGGAGCAAGGCATTAGCTGTGTCATTGAATGATGATGATTCAAACTCAAGTGATCAAAGGGATTCCTCTAGTAGTGAAGATGAAAATGGTTATACGTCTTTTGTGTATACAGTTAAGAATGAGTCAGATAAGGATGGTGAGAAGGCTGAGGAGGATGTAGAGAGTGAGAATTCTAGTGACGATACTAAGGATGAGACGAATATTGATATGAATCAAGGCGCGTCAACAACCAAGACAACTCAAGCGTCAGTCACGGGAAGGATCCGTTGATCGTTGAAGGTGGACCGATGACGCGATTGAGGATGAAGCAAGTGAAAGAAGCGATGCGATTGCTCGTCAAGAAAGTCAATGAAGACACAATGTTCGGGGCGCAAAATGGAGCAAGTTTCATGTTGGAGTCGAGGGCCGAAAGGACTTGGACCAACGTGATAAAGATGGAAGAAAATGAAGTCAAAGATTGTTCCATGCCACCGCATGGTTAAACAACCTATGCAGTCGCATAGATGGCCTTAGGGATAAAATTGGGGACAGGGACTTGTTCTATGCAGCCGCATATATTAACACTATGCGGCCGCATAGAACAAAAAAACATGAAAAAAAAATTCTTTTTTTCCCCAAATTTCCTAGTTTTGATAGAATTCTTATGAAATCAAATTATTACCATAATTTGATGGGTTTTGGATGTTTTTTACTCATTAGTATAAATAGGAGAATATTTTTCATTGTAAGGACTTTTGCTTGAATAATATTATAGAGAGAGAATTTGTTCTTTCAATTTCTTGTTCTTCTTGATCAAGATTCAATTTCTTGTGGCGTTCTAAACAATCGGATTGTTGGTTCTTTTAATTGTAATCAAGGGGTTTTAGGTTATTTGCTAATCTAGGGTTTCTTGGTTCAGTTCTTGGGGTTTAAGATCCAAAATCGGGTTAGTATTGGCGTTCTTGGGTTCCGCATCAATCTCGTTGTGGGTTTCGTAGTTTTCATTGCTACAAGGCTCGCATCAATTGTTTTCTAATTTTTTTTCAATTCCTTATGTTCTTGTGTCCGGAAGGTTTTTTTTGATCCTTTGATCCAAAAGTTTCATCAAAAATCTTCAAATTCCGTTTTTGGGCTCAATTTTCGCCCAAATCAGTTTTCATTTTCTTCGTTGCTTTTGTTATTGATTTTCGGATCTTAAAAAAAATTGTTGTTCATCCGTATAGTAAAAAAATTGTTAAATATTATCGATCCATCAAATCCCAACTTTTATTATTCAATATCGTTTCTAAATTACTTGGACACATTGAATCATTCCATTCCTTCAATTCAAGTCAAGTTTTAAAAGTTTTCTTTGAGTTCTTTGTTACAATTATTGAGTCACATCCGGTTTGGGGAATTCTACACGATTTGATTGATTGATTGAGTTCATTGATTGTTCCTAGAAGCAATTGTTGAAAGAATTTAGCGGTAAAAGGCAGAGAGGTGAGCTTAATAGAGGGTAAAATCTCTTGTGTGTTTCCGAGTGACTTTTAGTGTGGCAGTAAAATAAAATTTTTAGTATTAGGATGTCAGAAAGGGCAGAATCAAACTCAAGCCGACAAGGTAATAATAACAATGCATCGGAAGATTTGGTGCAGAGGTTTGAGAGGGCGTTTGGAGATGTGAGAGATAGGTTGGAGAAGCAGGAGGCTTGGATGAATAGATTAGATACATCGGTGGCTAATCTTAGTCGGGGGCATCGAGTGGATGTATCCAATGTCAGAGAACCGGATAGATGGGAGCCTAGGAGGGAAATGGAAGAAGAGTATGGATATGAGAGTGACATGGGCGAAGATGAATTTCACGGTGTTGAGATGGAAAGGATGAGGAATAGAGGCGATAGGCTCGATGGATGGGGTTGAAATGATCGCGGGGAGGAGTTGGATGGAAACTTGGGAAATATAAAAATGACAGTTCCTTCATTCAAAGGAAGGAGTGATCCCGAGGCATACCTGGAGTGGAAAAAGAAGGTTGAAATGATCTTCGAGTGTTATAACTACTCAGAGGAGAAAAAGGTGAAGTTAGCAGCTTTGGAGTTCAGTGACTATGCAATTTCATGGTGGGATCAAGTGATTACTTCACAACGTAGGAGTGGGGGAAGACCAATCAGCACTTGGGAGAAATTGAAGTCATTTATGAGAAAGAGGTCTGTTCCTAGCCACTGTTACCGAGAGATCCATCAAAAACAGCAAGGTCTATATCAAGGGTCGAAAAGTCTAGAGGACTATCATAAGAAGATGGAAATACTCATGATTAGGGCCAATGTGGTGGAGGACTGGGAGGCTACCAAGGCATGATTCTTGAATGGGTTGAATAGGAAAATTGCCAATGTAGTGGAGTTACAACATTATGTGGAGTTGGAAGACATGTTGCATGTGGCTATGAAGGTAGAGAGACAACTGAAGAGGAAAGGGGCAGCTAGGCAGCCGTTAGGAACTTCGAGTGTTAATCCATCTTGGAAGCCAGGGTGGAACAACAACAATAAAGGTGATAAAGCTATACCTAAAGGTAGGAATGAGTGGCAGAAAGGGAAAGAAGAAAGTGCTAGCAAAACAGCACCCAAAACAGATTCACAACCATCAAGGAATCGAGACATCAAGTGTTTCAGAGGCTTGGGGTTAGGGCACATTGCTTCTCAACGCCCAAATAAGCGGGTAATGGTGTTGTTGGATAATGGAGAGGTGGTGAGTGAAAGTGAAGGAGAGTTTGAGGACATACCTGCATTGGAGGACGTTAAAGAAGAAGAAAAATTGGAGTTTGCTGTTGGGGAATCGTTGGTGTCAATGAGAGCTCTTAACACTCAAGCCAAAGTGGATGATTCGGAGAAGCAGCGAGAAAATATATTCTACACACGTTGTTACGTCAACGATAAGGTATGTAGTATGATTATTGATGGTGGGAGTTACACGAATGTAGCTAGCACAACTTTAGTTGAGAAATTAGGACTAGCATTGTTAAGACACCCTAGGCCTTATAAGTTGCAATGGTTGAATGAAAGTGGGGAAGGTAGGGTGAATAGAAGAGTTTTAATTAATTTCTCAATTGGGAGTTATAGTGACAAAGTAGTATGTGATGTGGTACCTATGCATGTGGGTCATATCTTGTTAGGAAGACCATGGCAATATGATAGAAGGGTCACACATGATGGATATAGGAATCGTTATAGCTTTGTCAAGGATGGGAAGACTATTACTCTTGCGCCATTAACACCGGCACAAGTGTATGGAGATCAAATCAAACTGAAAAGTGAGGAAGACGAGAGACTAAGAGAGTCAGGAAAAAGAAGAGGCAATAGTGAAACCATCAATAAGAGAGAAAATAGTGAGGTAGCTGAGAGTGGAGAGAAGAGAGAGAAACCACATGAGCGGAAAGAAAAGGAGTCAGTTGAGAGGAGAGAAAAAGAGTCAGTTGAACGGAGAGAAAAGCCAAAGGTTAACTTCTATGCAAAAGAGAGTGAGTTGAAAAAAGCTATGAACGAAAATAGGCAAATGATATTGTTAGTGTACAAAGAGTCCCTCCTCAATTTTGAGGATTCTAACACATCCCTCCCTAGTTTGGTTAAGCCTTTATTGTAGGAGTTCGACGATGTGTTTCCTGAAGAGATGCCAAGTGAATTGCCACCAATCAGAGGCATCGAGCACCAGATTGACTTTGTACCCGGAGCTGTCATACCGAATCGAACAGCTTACCGAAGCAATCCTGAGGAGACGAAGGAGCTTCAAAAGTAAGTGGAGGAGTTGATTAGCAAAGGTTATGTCAGGGAGAGCATGAGTCCATGTGTTGTACCAGTTTTGGTGGTGCCTAAGAATGAGGGACTTGGAGAATGTGCGTGGATTGCCGAGCTATCAACAATATCACGATAAAGTATCGTCACCCAATACCTAGGCTAGATGATATGCTTGATGAGTTGCATGGTGCTTGCATTTTTAGTATGATTGATTTTAAGTGTGGGTATCATCAAATTTGTATGCCGGAGGGTGATGAATGGAAAATGGCGTTTAAGACTAAGTATGGATTGTATGAATGGTTAGTTATGCCATTTGGACTCACTAATGCACCGAGCACTTTTATGCGTTTAATGAACCATGTTTTGTGTGCTTTTATTGGGAAATTTGTTGTAGTTTATTTTGATGACATTTTAATCTATAGCAAAAACCTAGATGAGCATTTAGAACATTTAAATTGTGTGCTTGTTGTGTTGTGAAAGAAGCAACTGTATGCTAATTTCAAAAAGTGCACATTTTGTATGGATAGAGTTGTTTTCCTAGGATTTGTGGTTAGTGCTAACGGGGTGGAAGTCGATGAAGAAAAGATAAAAGCTATAAAAGAATGGCCAACACCTAAGACTATAACTGAAGTTAGGAGTTTTCATGGATTGGCTAGTTTTTATAGGCGATTTCTAAGAGATTTTAGCACCATCACCACACCGTTGACTGAAATAGTAAAGCAGGGTGTAGGTTTCCGTTGGGGAGAATCTCAAGAAATTGCATTTAACACTATTAAGGATAAGCTATGTAAAGCACCTATTTTGGCATTACCAAATTTTGATAAAACATTCGAGGTTGAGTGTGATGCATCAGGAATAGGTATAGGAGCAGTGTTAATGCAGGAAAGAAGACCTATTGCTTACTTTAGCGAAAAGTTGAGTGGGGTAGCATTGAATTATCCGACATATGACAAGGAGCTGTATTCACTTGTTCGAGCATTGGAGATTTAGCAGCACTACTTATGGCCAAAGGAATTCGTGATACACACCGATCATGAATCTTTAAAGCATTTGCGAGGCCAAGGTAAGTTGAACAAAAGACATGCGAGATGGATGGAGTTTATCGAGACATTTCCCTACGTTATCAAGTACAAACAAGGTAACGAAAATATAGTTGCTGATGCGTTATCTCGAAGGTACGTGCTTTTAAATTCATTAAGTACTAAATTACTTGGTTTCAAACATATTAAGGGCGTGTATGAATCCGATTGTGATTTTTCTAGTATTTATACTTCATGTGACAAAGGTGCATTTGATAAATCCTATAGGCATGAAGGATATTTGTTTAGGGAAGATAAGTTGTGCATTCCTAATTGTTCTTTGCGTGAATTATTAGTAAGGAAAGCACATGGGGTTGGTTTAATGGGACACTTGAGGGTTCAAAAGACTTTAGACATGTTAGGGAAACATTTTTATTGGCCTAAAATGCGACATGACGTAGAGCAAATATGTGAAAAGTGCATAACTTGTAAAAAGGCTAAGTCTAAGGTTCAACCCCATGATTTGTATACTCCTTTGCCTGCACCTAGTGAACCTTGGGTAGACATATCTATGGACTTTGTGTTAGGTTTGCCTAGGACATAAAGGGGTCGGGATTCAATATTTGTAGTGGTCGATAAGTTTAGTAAGATGGCGCACTTCATACCATGTCATAAAACTAACGATACTACTAATATTGCAGACTTATTCTTTAGGAAAATATACATTTACATGGAGTACCTAAAAGTATAGTGTCTGATAGGGACGTGAAGTTTTTGAGTCATTTTTGGCGTGTTCTGTGGAGTAAGTTAGGAACTAAGTTATTATTTTCTACAACTTGTCACCCACAAACAGATGGACAAACTGAGGTATTTAATCGAACTATGACTCAACTACTTAGGACAGTGATCAATAAAAATCTGAAATCATGGGAAGAGTGTTTACCGTTTATAGAGTTTGCATATAATCGAGCTACACATTCTACTACTTCGTTTTCTCCTTTTGAAATTGTTTATGGTTTTAATCCACTAACACCTATGAATTTAATGCCTTTACCTGTGCATGAACGAGGTTGCTTGGATGGGAAACGAAAAGCAGAGATGGTGAAAACACTCCATGAAAAGGTTAGGATACAGATCGAAGAGAAAGGAAAGCTGATTGCATCAAAAGCAAATAAGGGAAGAAGACGCGTTACATTTGAGCCTGGAGATTGGGTCTGGGTGCATTTCAAAAAAAAAGCGTTTTCCAAAACAGAGGAAGTCAAAATTGCAACCACGAGGCGATGGACCATTTCAAATCATCGAGAGGATCAATGACAATGCATACAAAGTAGATTTACCTGGTGAGTATAATGTTTCAGCTACTTTTAATGTCACTAATCTTTCTCTTTTCGATGCAGGTTTAGATTCGAGGATGAATCCTTTCGAAGAGGGAGGGGATGATATTAATCAAGGCGCGTCAACAACCAAGACAACACAAGCGTCAAGTCATGGGAAGGATCCGTTTATCGTCGAAGGTGGACTAATGATGCGATCGAGGATGAAGCAAGTGAAAGAAGCGATGGGATTACTCGTCAAGCAAGTCAATGAA
Source organism: Olea europaea var. sylvestris (assembly GCF_002742605.1). NCBI lineage: Eukaryota > Viridiplantae > Streptophyta > Magnoliopsida > Lamiales > Oleaceae > Olea > Olea europaea. Next base: position 186,943 of record NW_019262951.1, on the reverse strand, counting down.
GACACAATGTTAGGGGCGCAAAATGGAGCAAGTTTCATGTTGGAGTCGAAGGCCGAAAGGACTTGGATCAGCGTGATAAAGACGGAAGGAAATGAAGCCAAAGATTGTTCTATGCGACCGCATGGTTAAACAACCTATGCGGTCGCATAGATGGTCTTAGGGATAATATTGGGGGCAGGGACTTGTTCTATGCGACCGCATAGATTGACACTATGCGGCCACATAGAACAAAAAAACATGAAAAATTTTCATTTTTTTTATTTTCTTTCTGAATTTCCTAGTTTCGATAGAATTCTTATGAAATCAAATTATTACCATAATTTGATAGGTTTTGGACATTTTTTACTCATTAGTATAAATAGGAGAATATTTTTCATTATAAGGACTTTTGCTTGAATAATATTATAGAGAGAGAATTTGTTCTTTCAATTTCTTGTTCTTCTTAAACAATCTTGGAACTTATCAAGATTCAATTTCTTGTGGTGTTCTAAACAATCGGATTGTGGGTTCTTTTAATTGTAATCAAGGGGTTTTAGGTTCTTCGCTAATCTAGGGTTTTTTGGTTCAATTCTTGGGGTTCAAAATCCAAAACCGGGTTAGTATTGGCGTTCTTAGGTTTCGCATCAATCTCGTTGTGGGTTTCATAGTTTCCATTGCTACGGGATTTGCATCAGATATACATGAGGCTTATCAATTTCTATTTAAGGAGAGTATCAACATCAAAATGGTAAATAAGGCCCTATTTAAGAAGGTAGACGAGCTTGAGAGAGAGAAAGAGAAACTCACTAATGATCTTCAGGTCTCATCTAAAAACCTTAGTGAGTTGAAGTGTGACAATGAGAAGCTAGAGGACAAATTAAGACACTAACTTGTGAGTTAGAGAAATCTAAAATTCAACTGTAGTCTTTTATGAGTGGGACTAAGAAACTAGATGACCTATTAGGAATGAACAAACCTACTGGGAATAGGCAAGGTCTAGGATTTGTGAAGAGTGATAGCAACGTGACTAGTTCATCCAAGACCACATTCGTGCCTGCTTCCAACTATTCTAGTATTTCAATCAATCGTGAATCCAAAAGTAAGAGTGTCACTGAACTGAATGCCACTAGAGCCCGTAAGATTTCCACACCAAAATTTCAGCACCAACAATCACATGCATTTGAGCCTAGGTTCATACCCACTTGTCATCACTGTGGTGCTTTAGGACACATGAGACCTAGGTGTCATAAGCTAGCAGTTAGGAATAGAAGTTAGGATATCCCTAGTCCAGTAAACTTCCTTTCAAATCAGGTTAGTTACTTAACTGAGATGGTGACAAAATTGACTGGGATCACATAGACCTCTAGAAAAGTTTGGGTCAAAAAATTTGATGTGGGTAGGTATGGTGAGAATTCAAATTGTTCTGTAGCTCATGTTGCATATAAGGCTCAAAATACATGTATGAGGTATCTTGATAGTGCTTGTTCTACACACGTGCGGTAATAAGGCCTTATTCTCTACCTTTGATGACTGCAACAGTGGTGTAGTTACCTTTGGAAATGGGGGTACGATACCTATCCGTGGTAAAGGCACCATCAACATATCTGGACTTCCTACTATATCTAATGTGCTTTATGTAAAGGGTCTTAAGTCCAATCTGTTGAGCATTAGTCAAATTTGTGATGCTGACTCTGAAGTGAGTTTTGTTCAAAAGAGATGTACTATTTATGACTCTTTAGGTGGTGTTGTCCTTGAAGGTGTTAGAACGTCTGATAACTGTTATGGAGTTTTCCCAAACTCTAACTATGTATGCAGCAGTGCTAAAATTGATATGTCCAAATTTTGGCATCAAAGACTCGGCCATATTAATTATAAAAGCATGTCAAAATTAGTCAAAAAGAAAATTGTTGATGGGTTACCTAAAATTGAACAAAATGAAAATGTTGTGTGCAAGCCGTGTCGACAAGGAAAACAACTTAGGATAAACCATAAACAAACATCTAAAATCTTGACAAACAGACCCTTAGAACTTCTCCATATGGATTTAATGGACCTTTTAGGATTGAGAGCCTAGGAGGTAAACGTTATATTCTTGTTGTGGTAGATGATTTCTTTAGATACACCTGGATTGAGCTACTAAGAGAAAAATCTGAGACTTGTGATTTGGTTAAATCCTTGTGTAAAAGACTCAGAACTGAACAAAATCTTTCCATTTCTAGGATTCGAAGTGATCATGGAAAAGAGTTTGAAAACTCTAATCTTGAAAACTTCTGTTTGGAGGAGGGAATTCAGCATGAGTTCTCCTCACCAATCATTCCACAGCAAAATGGGGTTGTTGAGAGGAAAAACAGAGTGCTACAGGAAATGGCTAGAGCCATGCTTCACAGCAAGGATCTAGCAATGCATTTCTGGGGTGAAGCTATTAACACTGCTTGCCACATAGTGAATAGAGTATACCTGAGATCGAAAACCAATAAGACTCCTTATGAGATTTGGAAGGGCAAGAAGCCTACTGTTAAATACATTCGTGTGTTTGGAAGCAAGTGCTACATTCTAAGGGACAGAGAAAACTTAGGCAAGTTTGATTCCAAAAGTGATGAAGGGTTTTTTCTAGGGTACTCTAGGAACAGTAGAGCCTATCGAGAATACAACTTACGTACTCAGAATGTCATGGAGTCTATAAATGTTGTTGTTGATGATGCTTTCTCTAAGGGAGAGAGCGTTGAAAGTGGGATAGATTTAGATGATCTAAGTGATGATCAAGGACCCACAACCGAAGATAAGGAACAATCAATTCCAAAATCTCCGCGATCCCCCAAAGGCATAGACATTTCTGTTAAAGATCCTTCACCTAGTGAACAAACTAAGCTTTTTAGAGAACCATCATCTAGGGTCAAATCTAACCATCCTAAGATCAACATCATTGGGGATCTAGATGAAGGTATGAGGTTAAGAAAGAGAGTTCTGAATAACCTAACCTATACAAGTTATGTATCCTAGATTGAGCCTTAGAAAGTTGAGAAAGCTCTTAAAGATGAATGTTAGGTGAATGCAATGCATGAGGAGCTTAATCAATTTGTTCGAAACAATGTTTGGTATCTAGTGCCTAGGCCTGATGATTGCAATATGATAGGTACTAAGTGGATTTTCAAGAATAAGACCGATGACCAAGGTACCATAACCAGAAATAAGGCTAGCTAGTTGCTCAGGGGTACACTCAGGTTGATGGGGTAGATTTTGATGAGACATTTGCCCCTGTTGTGCGTCTTGAGTCCATTCGCATCCTTTTTACGGTAACAAATGGATGTCAAGAGTGCTTTCTTGAATGGAATACTCCAAGAAGAGGCATATGTTGAATAGCTCAAAGGATTCATCGATCCTAAGCTTCCCCATTATGTCTACAAATTGAATAAAGCCTTGTATGGTCTGAAACAAGCTCCTAGAGTTTGGTATGACAGACTCACTACATATCACGTTGATCATGGTTTTTCACGAGGTGGTGCAGACAGAACTCTATTCATTAGACATATTGAAAAAACCATAACTATAGCATAGATCTATGTTGATGATATTGTGTTTGGTTCTTCCATTGACTCCCTTGCTCATGAATTTACCGAATGTATGAAACGAGAATTTGAAATGGGCATGGTTGGAGAGCTAAGTTACTTCCTTGGCCTTCAAGTAAAGCAAACTGACTATAGGTTGTTTATCTCTCAGTCAAAGTATGCCAAAGACCTAGTTAAGCGATTTGGACTGGATAGTAAAAAACACACAATGATACCTATGAGCACGAGTGCTAAGTTAGGTCATGATCCTATAGGTAGAAGTGTTGATCAGACATTGTATAGGAGTATGATATGTAGCTTACTCTACCTTACAGCTAGAAGACCTGACATAGCTTTCAGTGTTGGCGTGTGTGAGAGATTTCAGGTAGATCCTAAGGAATCCCATTTTAGTGCAGTACGACGTATCATTAGGTATGTGAATGGGACTATAAATCATGGGATCTTATATTCCAGAGAGTCAAATCTTGAACTCGCTGGCTATTCTGATGTCGATTGGGCTAGAAATGCCGATGACAGGAACAGTACCTCGGGTGGATACTTCTATATTGGTTCTAATCTTGTGTCATGGATGAGTAAGAAAAAAAACTCAGTTTCTCTGTCTACCGCCGAGGCAGAATACATTACAGCCGGTAGCTACAGCACTCAATTACTTTGGATGAAGCAAATGTTGAGTGATTATGGGATAAATCAGGGCACCATGACCGTGTTTTGTGATAACACCAACGCTATCTACATCTCCAAAAATCCTATTCAACACTCTAGGACTAAACATATTGATATTCGTCATCATTTCATCTGTGAACTTGTTGAGTCCAATGTGGTATCCCTTGAACATATTGCTATAGAAAATCAGTTTGCAGATCTGTTCACTAAACCTTTAGATAGTCTGAGATTCTAGTCACTTAGGAAGGCTGTTGGTATTTGTGTACCTCCTTGACCAGTTTTATAGGAACATTCATGTACAACTCATCTCCGTGTCCATTTTTGTATTCATTTTATTGCATGTTCATTTTGTTTGCATTTATCTTCTTCAAATGTTTGTCATCTCATCTTATAAAAATAAATAAATAAATAAATAAAAATATAAATATAAAAAAATTGCGGTGACACAACTGTGTGGCGCATTCATGTTAAAATAAAATAAAAATTAAAAAAAGGGGAAATTTCTACAACTTGATATATAATTCTAAAACTTGTATGTTGTGACCATGTATGAGCTAAAATGGAAAAGTTGTAGCATTATTTCCATTGCTTGTTTAGGTCATCATGGAGTACTTAGTATAGGTGTCTTCATGTACCATTTGCACTGCATACACTATGCATTTGTTAATGGGACTCTACAGTGTGTGTGAGATTTGGGATGGCTGTCACATGTTAATAGGGTGACTTTGAACATGAATTGACCATTATTTAGTAGACCTAAACCCAAAAATAACCCCCCCTATTACAATAAGCTCATATCTTAATGTTCTTCTTCGGGGCCTATTTGACTCGAGCAATTAAGCCTACAGAGCCTCTTAAAATTTGGCGCCTATGGTCAACTGACTTGGGTTAACCGGCCTAAAGCTCGCTATAGGGTTCATCTTAGTCGCCTAATAAAGAAGAACCTGCCCTTAAGATGAACAATTAATGAGCTAGACAAATGAGAAATATGTGCCAAATATGGAGAGTTGGAATAATATGAAAATCTGAAAAATATAAAAGCTCATAGTAAGGGGGAGATAAGTAAAAATGATAAGTATAGGTCCTACTGCACATTACATGGTTTGACGTTCATTAGTAGGAGAATATACTTATTGGCAGTGATTGGCATGTCCCTTCTCACAAAATTAAGGATTGGAGTCTTGCTTGCATTTGATTAGTGACACTTTACACACATGAGTAACTTATATTTTTATTACTCCATTTTGGACTGAACTAAGTATGTGGAGAGGTATACTACTTGTTAATTTTGCTTTTACATGCTATCAACTGCATTTTTGATAGTTATGTATTATTGCTCAACTTGGTCTTAATGTGATTTCCTTCAGCATTTGTGACAAAAAGGGGGAGACAAAATGTATATACCGAGGGGGAGAAAAAAATGTTGATTGAGCATACACATAGAGAGCGACTGCATTTGCATGCACATGATGATTTTATTGATTGATATTTCTTGCATTGCATTGCTATGTCTAGGAGAGAGACATAGATACATTTACCTGCTGCATAAAAATATGAAAGTTTGCAATAAGGGGGAGCGTTGCATTGCATTCCATATCACATCCATAGCTGTTTGAGTTTTGATGTTTAGTGATGTTAATGTTTGGTTGGTGTTTTGATTGCCATTAATGTCACGTCTCAAACTAGCATGTTGATTTGTGATTAAGTGCTTTAATTTCTACATTTCCTGTATCACGTGCTTTTACACTGGGTATGTGAGTTTTTGGATTTCAAAAAACATGTACAACAAGGAATGCAAGACTCGGTGATTCGAATGCTGGGTAGTTTAGGTCGTTTTGATTGATTGTAATTCCTTGACTTGAATTTGTATAGTTTTGTCACATAATGCCAAAGGGGGAGATTGTTAGGTCTAAACTTGTAATTGGCATTCTATGAACAAAAAGGGACTTAATTGAACATGTTTAAAAGTCAAGGCTAGATGTGCAATATTGTATAATTGAGTTGGGCTAGGGTTTGAACTTGTAAAATTATTGGCCCACAAGTCAAAGCCTTCATATCTATATATATGCGGATGTGTATATATATATATATATATATATATATATATATATGTATGTATATGTATATGTACACAATGGAAAACGGCGCAAAGTAAGGCTGCTAGAGGAAACTAAAAGTCAAGCTGCCTGGGAGAGAGAAAAAAATACACGAAGCGGCTACCGGCTGGGGAGGCTGATTATCATATCTATATTAAATACATTGGTGCCGCCAACATCTGTGGGAGACAGAATTAAAGTGGTTAATGGTCGAATTAAGAAAAAATTGCAGATTGCAGGCCGAAAATTGAGTGGTGGAATTGATCGAGTCAGCCAGCTACTGGGCGAGATTTAGTAGGCTACCAAGTTGAATTTAATACATACATATACACCCACAGAAAATTGAAAGTGGAGGCTGTTGGAGGAAATAAAAAGACAGGTAGTTGAATTGAATTTTCTTGGTCACATGCATGCAAAGACAACAAATTTGTTGGCAAAGTTATATTATTATACATACCCACGTTGGTTGCGACAGTAAAGAAATAAGACAGAATTGGACTCCCTTTTGGTGGTAAACATTGCAACCAAGATTATATATATATATATATATATATATATATATATATATATATATATTCAAGCAGGCAGAAATAAACAGGAGTGAATATTCATGCACGCCTATCGAAATTAAGTGGGTTGTCGACTGCTGAATTTAAATAAATATATATGCACAAATTGAGATAGCTTTGGACACATATTGGCAGCGGGAATCGATCTTTGATCTCGCCTAACTAGAGATCCAGGTTGTAATTCATTGGTAAATCTATCTACTTCAATCTTGTGATCCGGCAACCACGTTTGGAAAAAACATGAAGGTTTCTAAAGACAAAACACCTGTGGTTCCTTAATCCTTTGAGGAACAGACTCTCTCATTGGGGATTGAGAGAAATGGATGACAAGCACAGGAACTGGACAAGAACAGGAGGTTCTTGGAATTCCACTTGGTGATACAATCAGTTAAAGACCAGGAGGTTGCATTGGATAGCAGATTGGGTTGTAGGAAATAGATCGGGAAGCTAGCAGGAGATTAGCAGTATCTGCGGCAATAGGTAGTGAGACTGGAACAACGGATCTGACTGGGTATGGAGTTCGGCAGAACTGCTGGATTGGTATAGTGGAAACTACTGGTTAGGTCCCGAAGGTTTACCCACATTGGGGTTTCTCCGTCATCAAAAACTGTGTTCTTTATATTTCTACAATTTACTTATTTCCGGTAATTCAACGTAGGATAATAAAGCATGTGAATTGACTTGGACATATTAATAATTGTGACTTGTTGCATTTATTAATTAATTTGTAAAATTCCGCATAAACACCTATTCACCCCCCTCTAAGTGTTATTTGGGTCAAACTACGTTATTTCAGCTTAGAAACTCTCAAATTGTTAGTTAAAGATCAAATTTAACAAAATTTAATGATAATACAACTCCCCCATTTAGTTTTTCATTAAAAATGAAGGTTACGAGAAGAGGAATGTAACTTTTTCACTACACCCCTCCTCAAATCCGAATACTCTTATTTTCTCTAAAAAAAAATATTTAATGCCAAATTAAGTTTAAGGGAATAACAAGGGTGAGAAGAAAAATAAAGGCTTTCTATACATTTTGTTATTTTATATCCAAGAAAATTCAAGGTAGGTAGATGTGCAAATTTTTATTTTGTTTTCAAATTATGATTTTTCAATAAATATTTCAATGAAATGGTACATCTGGGTACGGTGTTTCGGTACTACAATAGGTTGAATGATCATTGTTCGACTCTACGTGTTTTGATGCTATAGTAATTAGATTTCGCCGAAAATCCATCTACGTGTGATGGTATGAATCTATAGTTTGAAATTTCTAATTTGATAACGAAATGCTCCGATGATATCTATTAAGTTTCAAACTCATGGGTTAATTCCCTTCCTACAGGTTGAACGAATTTCCTTGGGGTGCGGATGATGGTAGAGGATGATGCAACATGTTACGGAGGAAGCCAATGATTTAATAATTTTAATTCGATCATGAATTGTTTACGTTTGTTTCTTTTTATATGGATTTCTATGGACGTCATATGTGGAACTATTCTAAGAATATTTCTTCATGAATAAATTGTGTTTAAAAGTATATATGTGTTATAGAAGTTAATTTACAAAACATTGTTTACAAAAAGAAAGAAAAAGAAAAGAAGTGTTAGCAAATTAAAGTATTGCTATCTTTTAAAAGTTCCAGTTTCTGTCTTGACTTTAAAAATTAATGGCTCACACGTTACTTGGAATTTTTAGACAAAACCAATGACACTTGATAACCACATAGGTTAGCTACTGAATAAACTTGGAATCGTGTTAATTCGATTCCGTAGAATTTATATGTCACTTAAGGTAAACTGCACTAGCTTGTAATGCTGTTTTCCAGGTTCTGCCTTGACTTCAAAAATATAATAACTCGATTGTTACTTGAAATTTTTTGATGAAACCAATTGGATTTAGCTACTGAATAAATTTAAAATCATGTGGTTTTGATGTTTGTGGAATTTTATATGTCATTTTAAGTGAACTGCACTGATTTATCTTTTAACCGGGTCGTCGCTGGGTTTTGAAAAATATTTTAATACCTCATATGATGCGGGCAAAAGCTAATTTTTTACCATGTTATATTATACGGATTTTCCTACTCTACATTAAGATTTGATTAAGTTTCGAGGTCGGTAGCTATGCAAACGAATTTATTTTGATACTTACCCTACGAAATAGAAAAAGAAAACAGCTTGTTTAGTTTGTGTTTGCGGGATTTTGAAAACATTTTAACACCTCATGTGTTACCGACGGAAGCCAAATTTTAGATATGTCATATTATAAGATGTTCACTACTTTTCGTTAAAATTTTATGAAATTTCGACATTGATAACTATGGAAATGAGTTTATTTTAAAACTTACCATGTGAAAATGGGATATCAAAACAGATTACTCTCTTTCTTACTTCTTGAAGTAGTTCACACATGAAAAACTATCATACCTTTTATTTGTTTGGTAGATATGTACTTGCCACGATTCACGTAATAAAATAGGCATATGCATGGATTTGTTCGACTCTTTTCTTCTATAATAAATGCCTTTGAAATTATGTTAATATTATGTTACTATCTAAAAGTAGATTTTAATGGAAAATTCATTGGTAGTTATTTTTAAAAATATATATATATAGTTCTTAAGGAATTTTTTTAGCTTAAATACTTAAATTAAATTATTATTTTAAATAATTTCTAAGTCTAAAGTTAAGGTACAATTGTTTAAGTGACGCTTACATACCTGGGCGTCGGGGTGTTACAATGGGGTATCTGAGCATGAGTTTTGTCGATTCTGTATACTCACCTTTTTTAAATATATATATTATTTTAAGTACATATAGGAAATTTAAAGATGAGAAAAATGAACCATTTAAGATACTCCATGGCATCTCACATCAGTCAGTCGACCTCATCCTATGACCAAGGTACGTTTAGTTAAGCAAGGTTAAAATCTTTTATTATGAAAAATGTTATGATTCAAGGGTAATGTTTTCCATATTTCGCACCATGTTACATTTTTCTTTATGTAATTTGTATATTCCTCTATAAATGTTATTTGAAAAAGGAAATGTGTTGTTTAAAAGACATGTATTGGGCTAAAGTTGTGGTTCGCAAATGGCAAAGGAAATAAAAAAAAAAAAGGAAAATTCTGAGAGAATGAATCATATAAGCCAAATAGGAGATCGAAATCTGAGCTTACCTAAATTTTGTAATAAACGAATCTTTAGACCTTGACAATCATATACGAAGCCTATACTTGTAAGGGATTTCAAAGAGAGCGAATTCCTTCGGCTTAAGCAGGGCAATGTCCCTTATTATGAGCGAAAAATCGACCAACTCTCAAAGTATGCTCCACACCTGGTGGACACAAAAATTAAGAAGGCTCAAAGGTTTGAGCAAGGGTTAAACCCAGACCTAAACATGATTCTTATGTCACATCATTTCACATTATACCATGAGATGCTGGAACGAGCTCATGCTATTTGGTATCAGAAGACAAATACAGAGCAACACCGTCAATTGTACAGCCAGCAGGACAAAGGGCAAGTTGAAAAGAGAAAATGGAATGGTCAAGGCAAAGAAAAAGACACATGGCAAAATAAGAAGGCTAATATCTGATCTAATGCCAGTAAAGCCATAGTAGTTGCAGTTGCACCTTGCCCTAAGTGTGGTAAGCCTCATCATGGGAAATAATTGTATGGAAAGAATGCCTAGTTTTGGTAAAATAAGTCAAGACATATTGCTAAGGGTTGTCCCATGTTTATGCAAAAGAAAGATGATAACAATGATCATAACAAAAAAGGGAAAGCACGAGTTTTACAATGACTTAGAATGATGCAGAGGAGAACTTAAATGTGATAGCAGATATATTACTAATATCTGATACACCTACTTATGTACTGTTTGATTTAGAAGCTACTCACTTTTTGTATCAACATCTTTCATTGCTAAATCTAGTATTAATTGTGATGAGTCAGAGAGTACACTAGAAGTTGGCATCCTCTCAGGTAGAACATTGAACACAGATCAGTTCGCTAGGCCGGTGAATCTTAAAATTGAGGGAAAATATTTGAAGCTGACTTGTATGTAATAGAGATGAAAGACTTTGATATGATTTTGGGCATAGACATGTTAAGATATAATTATGCAACTATTTGTTGTAGAGAAGGGGAAATATCTTTACAGAAACCAGGAGAAGAATAATTTTTTTCCCCTGGAATAAAAACCAAACCCCATCTTCAACTAGTATCGGCCTCACAAGCCAAGAAAATATTTTGAAAAAAAAAACACATCTCAAGGGTTTCTAGTTAACATCTCAGGAGAAAAATAGGCAACGATAAAGATTGAGGACATACTAGTGGTATAAGAATCTATAAATTTTTTTTCAGAAGATCTACCCAGCATTCCAACAGATAGACAAGTGAAATTCACAATAGATCTGGTTCTCGAAATGGCACCCGTATCTAAAGCTCTACACAGAATGGCTCCAAAGGAAATTTAGGAGTTGAAAATTCAGCTACAAGAATTGTTAGACATCAACTTTATTCGACCAAGTGTATCCCCATGGGATGCACCAATGTTGTTCGTAAAGAAAAAAGATGGAAGCATGGGAGTGTATATCGACTATCGGGAGTTGAACCCTTTATCCATCAAGAATAGGTATCCTCCCTCGAGAATCGAGGATTTGTTTGATCAATTGAAAGGGGTTAAGGTATTTTTTGAGATCGACTTATGATCTGGATATCATCAATTGAGGGTTAAGGTAAGTGATATACTTAAGACAGCTTTCAGAACTCGTTATAGGCATTACGAGTTTACAATTATGCCGTTCCGGTTGACAAATACTCCGTCAGTGTTCATGGATTTAATGAATCATATATTTCATCACTATTTAGATCAATTTGTCAAAGTCTTCATTGGTGACATTTTGATATACTCCAAAAGTAAAAATCAACATGAGTAACATCTTAGAATAACTCTAGAAATATTGCGCAAGGAAAAGTTATACACCAAATTTAAAAAGTGTGAATTTAGGTTTGAGTGAGTTGAATTCCTCTTTCATGTAGTTACTGTCCAAGGAATTGAAGTAGATCTAGTAAAGGTAGAAGCAGTAACTAATCGGAGGACACCGACTAACGCTGGTGAAGTTCAAAGTTTTTTGGGATTAGCTGGGTACTATCGGGGATTTATAGAAGGATTCTCCAAAATAGCTAGGGTAATGACACTATTGATGAGGAAAGGGGTAAAGTTTCAATGGACAGATAAATGTGAGCAAAGTTTTCAGGAGCTAAAGCAACCATCAGTTACAACACCCATGTTAACCATACCTGAAGGCTCAGAGGGGTATGTTATATATAGTGATGCATCCAAACAAGGTTTAGATGTGTGCCAATGCAACATGAAAAAGTGATTGCCTATGCGTCAAGGCAATTGAAGCAACATGAACAGAACTACCCAATGCATGATCTAGAACTTGCAGCGATAGTCATGCATTAAAGATATGGCGCAATTATCTATATAGAAGAAAGTGTGACATTTACACGGATCATAAGAGTCTCAAATATTTCTTTACACAGAAGGAATTGAATATGAGATGGAGATGATGCTTGGAGCTAGTAAATGATTATGACTGCACTATTCATTATCCTGGTAAGGCTAAAGTTGTTGCCGATGCTCTAAGTAAGAAGTCGATGGAATAGCTGGCATCATTGCCTACTATTCAGATGGAGATAATCAAAGACTTAGAAAATTTGTGAATCAAAGGTATTACCACACAAGAACAAGTCATCACTCGTTTAGCAACTTTAATGGTTCAACCTAATCTTAGAGATCGGATCATAGAAGCACAGAGTAAAGACCCACTCTTCCAGAAGATCAAGAACGAGATCGGTATCTAATAAGAGAAAGGATTTTGGAATAGTTTTGGATCAGGCATTGATGTTTAAAGTATGAATTTACGTACCTAAGGACGAAGTTTTGAGGAAGGAGATATTGGAAGAGGCTCGTTTTACCCCATACACCACACATCCTAGTGGAACGAAAATATATCGAGACCTTCGAGATACATTTTAGTGGAGGAATATCGAAAGAAGTATATGCTTATTTGTGGCAAAATGCAGAGTGTGTCAACAAGTTAAAGCAGAACATCAAAAATCGACGGGGTTGTTAAATCCATTAGACATACCTGAATGGAAGTTAGAGAATATCACAAATGGACTTTGTGGTTGGATTTTCGAAGTCAACAAGAGGACAAAATGCTATATGGACAATAGTGGATCGTCTAACAAAGTCTGCTCATTTTATTCCGGTAAAAATGACATTCAATCTAGATCAACTAGCGCAGTTGTACAGTAGTGAGATTGTAAGATTACATGGTGTCCTTCTATCTATTATGTCCAATAGAGATTCAAGATTTACATCAAAGTTTTGGAAGAGCTTACAAGGAGCTTTGGGAACAAAATTACATTTTAGTACAACATATCACCCTTAATCCGATGGTTAATCTGAAAGGATCATTCAAACTTTAGAAAATATACTAAGAGCCTGTGTGTTCTGGATCTAGGAGGTAGTTGAGAAACGTATCTACCTTTGGTGGAATTTGCATATAATAATATTTTTCAAGCAACCATTGGAATGCCACGGTATGAAGCTCTATATGGTAGAAGATTCACATCGCTCCGAAGAAAAGAGAATTTTGGGACCAGAGATATTGAAAGGACTGTGGAAGCCATTGATAAGATCCGTACCAGGATAAAGGCCGCACAAGATAGACAGAAGAGCTATACAGATACCAGAAGAAAAGACTTGGAATTCAAAATTGGAGAAAAGGTTTTTCTAAAAGTGGCACCAGTAAAGGGTGTACTTAGGTTCGGCAAGAAAAGAAAACTACGACCTCGTATACCGGACCTTTTGAAATAGTTGATAGGGTCTAAAATGTGGCTTATCGATTAGTTTTGCCACCTGAACTATCAGCAGCTCACAATGTGTTTCATATATCGATGATCAGAAAGTATCTGCATGATTCTGATCACGTGATCAATTATCAATCTCTTGAAGTACAAAAAGATTTATTTTATGAGGAATTACCAATTAAAATACTGAATCGAAAGGTACACAAATTACTGAACAAGGAGATTCAACTGATCAAAGTGCAATGGAATAATCATGGAATAAAAGAAGCTACTTGGGAAAGAGAAGAAGAAAAAGAAGAAGAAGAAGTCAAAGACAAATATCCGACACTCTTTGCCAAACCATAAGGTAAATTTCGAGGACGAAATTTTGTTTAAGGTGTAAGGGGTGTAGAAGCTTGAGAAATAAAATGAAGTTAGACTATTATTTTGTGATGATCTAGTACCACAAGCCTAGCCCATTTAAGAAACGAGCTATGGAAGCTCAACCCATTTAAGATTATAAAAGCTCAAGCCATAAGTTAATTAAAAGTCCAACAATTTAAGAGACTAAGTTTAAGTAAATTTTATTACAAAGATTTAATGAATAAGTGGGTTGCCTCAATGGTCGTCTACATGGTATTTCAAATAGGTACCTAGGTTCGAACCACCATGTATATGTTTTTATAAAACTTTTTATATGAATTCTTTTATGGCTTGGAAACTCTTCAAATTCTTAGTCAAAAATCAAATTTAACAAATTTAATAATAATACAACTCCCCCATTTAGTTTTTCATTAAAAAGAAAGGTTACGAGAAGAGAAATGTCACTTTTTCACTACACCCCTACTCAAATCAAAATTTACTCTTATTTTCTCTCAAAAAAATATATTTCATGTCAAATCAAGTTTAAGGGAATAACAAGGGTGAGAAGAAGAAGAAAGGCTTTCTAAACATTTTGTTCTTTTATATCCAAGAAAATTCAAAGTAGGTAGAGGTGCAAGTGCTTATTTCGTCTTCAAATTATTATTTTTCGATAAATGTTCCAATGAAATGGTACCTCCGAATACGGTGCTTCAGTACTACAATAGTTTGAATGATCATTCTCCGGCTCTACGTGTTTTGATAATGCTAGAGTAATTGAATTTTGTTGGAAATTCATCTGCGTGCTACGATATAAATCTATAGTTCAAAATTTCTAATTTGATAACGAAATGCTCCGATGATATCTATTGAATTTCAAACTCATGGGTTAATTCCCTTCCTACAGGTTAAATGGATTTCCTTGGGGCACGGATGATGCAACATATTATGGAGGAAGTCAGTGATTTAATAATTTTAATTCGATCATGAAATGTTTACGTTTGTTTTTTTATATGGATTTCTATGGACGTCATTTGTGGAACTATTCTAAGAATATTTTTTCATAAATAAATTATGTTTAAAAGTATATATGTGTTATAGAAGTTAATTTACAAAACATTGTTTACAAAATGAAAGACAAAAATGAGAGTTAGCAAATTAAAGTATTGCTGTCTTTTAAAAATTTTAGTTTCTATCTTGACTTTAAAAATTCCTAGCTCATATGTTACATGGAATTTTTAGACAAAAACAATGGCACTGGATAACCACATAGGTTAGCTACTGAATAAACTTGGAATCATGTCAATCCGATGTCGGTAGAATTTTATATGTCACTAAGGTTAACTGCAGTGGCTAGTGTTGCTGTTTTTCAGCTTCTGTCTTGACTTCAAAAATTCATAACTCGATCGTTACTTGGAATTTTTGGATGAAACCAATTTGATTTAATAGTCTCATGAATTATCTATTGAATAAATTTGAAATTATGTAGTTTTGATGTTTGTGGAATTTTATATGTCATTTTAAGTGAACTGCACTGGTTTACCTTTCAACCGGGTCGCTGCTGGATTTTGAAAAATATTTTAATACCTCATATGATGGAGATGGAAGCTAATTTTTGACTATGTCATATGTAGTTTCCTACCTTACATTAAAATTTGATGAAGTTTCAAGGTCGGTAGCTATACAAATGAATTTATTTTGACACTTACTCTACGAAATAGAAAAAGAAAACAACTTGTTTAGTTAGTGTTAGCAGGATTTTAAGAAATATTTTAACGCCTCATATGTCATCGACAGAAGCCAAATTTTGGATATTTCATATTATAAGATGTTTCCTACTTTTTCTTTACATTTTATAAAATTTCGACATTGATAACTATGCAAACGAGTTTATTTTAAAATTTACCGAGCGAAAATGGGAAATCAAAACAGATTACTCTCTTTCTTACTTTCTAAAGTAGTTCGCACTTGGAAAACTATCATGTCTTTTATTTGTTTGGTAGATATGTACTTTGCCACTATTCTCGTAATAAAATAAGCATATGCATGGATTTGCTGAACTCTTTTTTCTTAAATAAATGCCTTTGAAATTATGTTAATATTATATTACTATCTAAAAGTAGATTTTAATGAGAAATTCATTGTTAGTTATTTTTAATATATATATATATATAAGGAATTTTTCTTAGCTTAAATTCTTAAATTAAATTATTATTTTAAATAATTTCTAGGTCTAAAGCAGAGGTATAATTGTTTGAGTGACGCTTTCGTACCTACGGGCCTGGGCGTTACAAAAACGCCCACACGAGTTGATCACATGAAAATGGTGACATTCCAAAATAAAATTGACACAATTATTATATTTTTATGCAAATTTCTCAACTCAATTAATTTCGTAATCAGTTCAACATTATCAAAATCATATGAATCTCCAAACTAGATTATTTAAATTCAATTAATTTCTCTTATTAGAATATAAGCCCTTGTTTGAGCCCCATTTTTTGGAAGAACGGATTTTCGAATAGTGTATTGATGGAAAATGTGTGGTTAAAAAATAAGGAAAAGTTTTGGATTTACGTGTAATATTATTTTATTGAAGAATGTATAGTTAAAATGATATTAAAACACTGTTGAAAAATATATTTTTCCAAAAGAATGGGGTTCAAACAAGGGCTAAGTGTGTGATAGATCCATCTAAACCCGTCAATCATAACCTACCCTAACCAAAGTTGACAATTATAGTGTTTATTTACAGAAGTGTATTTCAAACCAGTCATTATTTGAAATTGTCTCAATAAATAGAAAACTATGTGTGTGCCAGGCATGAGCATTTATATGATTTTATCGGTATTCTTTTGGATGCTCATTATATTGACTCTTTTCATTTTCTTTTAAAACATAATCTTTATAATTCGTAGAGTTGATTTTCATACACCCATAGAGGTAGCTCTTCTCTCATGATTTATGTTTATTGTTAGGGACGAATTTACACACCTATGATGGTAGTCCTCTTCATGAATGAACTTTCATGCAAACACATCATCATGTTGTAGTACCGAGTGATATAGATAGTGACTCTAGGTCCATACTCAAGTACTTGTCACCTTATAGATGACAACCTAGTTAGTAAATGGACACAGTTAGAATAGTCACAATATCTTAGACGTGTAATTATCTGATAAAAGTTCATAAGTTATAATTAGTAAACTACACTAATTGGAGAATTTAATTTCATTTCATTAACTATAAACCAATCTAAAATTCACATTATGTGATTTTTGCAAGAAAATCCCCTATTTTATTTTATTATTTAAAAAAATGAAAAAACACATGCACACGAAGTGAGCACACAAAATAAAAATAATGTACATCAGAAATAGTTTAATGTATCAAGCATATGCTCACGAGAAGTTTTGGTTTGGTAATGGTAGAAGAAATTTGTTTATGTTCACTTTTTAAGATTTTTTATCTTTTTTCTATTAACAAAATTCATATTGCCAAATGTAATATACATATATCCAATGTTTATAGTCTACAAATTATATCATATCATAACATTATGGCATTTAAATCAAGCATTAATGAGCAATAAATGCTCCTAAAAATGTATCACTAAGGGTATTTTGGACCTTTTGCACCAAAAAAGTGACATTTTTCAACTTCATTACTAAAATTGAAAAATTTATGCGGATTTTTAAATAGTGACATCTATGAGGATTCCCCATAAAATTATTACAACACACAAATCTCATAACCTATAAGTCTCAAAGTTGTGAGTACGGAGTACCTTCAGTTCCACAATAAACAATATAGCCATGAGAATAAGATAAAGATTACACAACAGAAACCCTCTTTTGGAAATATCATCTAGGAGTACTTCTAAATCATGAATCCCAAAAAACATGTGTCATAAGAAGCATGGATAAGATTATAACCGTACCATTCAAATTTATATCTTCAATAAATAAGACTATAATAAACCAAATTTATAACATTAATAAATAAATAATATTGAATGTTACCAAAAATCCTATATATAGCTCGTTTAGGGAAATTCAGGAGTCCCATTATAATATACCTTCAAGAAATCATGATTTTTTTCAAATTTAAATGGCCTATACTTCTCCTGTTTCTCATAGCATACAACCCTATAGTATATTCAAAAAAACTCAATATGAACTTCATTAACGATTTAGAAAAACCAATATATGTCGCATGCCAAGGTCAAGGCGATTGGGTAGAGAAGAATCATGTATCGCCGCATGGAGGTGTTGCCCACCTCAGCGTTGAACCAGATGATGACCAGATTATGGCCTCAATATATACCGAAGATTCTTCTATTTACGATTTAAATATTTTTATCGATGTTCAAAAAGATTGTAAGGAATGTGCTGAACGTGGGTGCCATTGGAGTGTAAGGCAAGATGGAGGATATCAATTGATCAATAGGAAATGGGTTAAGGTTGCTGACTGGACGGTTGATAAATAAGAGGGAAATATAGTTCTAAGAATTTACAGTGAGATATTACAGTTTTCATTAATGAAGCCAAACATTGTTTTTTATTTTCAGTTTTTTGTTTCTTTGTTTGATAAATGAGTTGTGTAAAAATATAATTTCTTGAAAAAAGGGTTAAAATTGAGTACGCGTCCAAACTTTCAAAATGTTTCCCTTTAATCACCGAACTCAATTCTAGTATAAATTTGGATAATTGATTGAACAGATTTGGTGAAGTTTTTATGAAGAGACTTGTGTAGCAAACAGTAGGCTCAAAAATCTGCATTAAACTAGGAGTTAAATTGAGACTCATAACATCAAATTGAGTGTTTTAAAATCAAAATCTGATTTAGAATAGATGTTGTCTATGTTATTAATGTGACTTAAGCGGAAGCGTAAAACAAAATGAACACTTATCAAAATCTGTTGACTCACGTTGAGCGTCGAGAATTAACAATAAAGACTGTTGCTTCAAGCACGTATATGTGAAAATGATTATTGATATAATAATAATAATAATAATAATAATAATAATAATAATAATAATAATAATAATAAATTCCTAAGTATAACAATATTGGACGGACAATAATTAAAATAAATCCAAATTCTATAATATTCATTAAATAAACTACCAACTATTACACTGATGGGCTTCAATATCTAAACATATTTCCATAAAATTCAAAGGAAAAGGGAAATACATTTCATGAAACTAATTAAAAAAGAACAAAAAAGGCATAAATAAACTGAAATTATATTATTGGAACTCTTGACCCATTAATTCTTGTGAATTGTGGCTGCATCAAATCGTCTTTAGACAATACTACTAAATTTAATGACGGATATATGTGGAGGACTTAAGTGAACTAATTCCAAAAGTTTGGTTACTTTATGAATATAGAAAACTCCAATGACTGAAACATTACATTTTAAATGTTCGGTCGGTCATGACCACCAGAGTTTTTCACCCTTTAATTTATGTTAGCCAATTTCAATTAAACTTAAAGCTTGAGAGTTTGTGATGTACTGTGAATCATAGGCATACAATGAACACAAGACGAATTTAAAAATATGTCAGTTCATAACGAATATCATGAACTTAGTAATTTAATATTTGTTGATTTTTCGTAAAGAATTTTGGTCTCAAAATCATTGATTCACTCAAACATGCCAATTTGGATGGAAGAATTGAAATTTCAAACTAAACAAATTATTTTCATTAGAAAACTAAGCTATAATGAACTCTTGTTGTAAATTTACTCATACATGCATAGCCAATACTAAAATATTTTTCAATTCCCTTCAAAGATCATCTTTTTTTTTTTTTTTTTTTTTTTTTTTTTAGATATAAATTGTAATAAGAACTTTATCTATAGAAAAATTTTCAAACTTTTTCGTGAATATTTTTCATGAAAAATCATAATCTCTCCTCTTCTTTATGAATATTGATCTGCCACGATCTTTCCACATCACAATTGTCCAATTGTCCAACATCTAATTGTAATTCACATAGAGATTAGAATATCTTATCCTAGCAAGATCATGAAAATGCAATTGTGTTATGAAAAAAACTTAAAACCTAGTTGTTTATTAATAGATGTTAAGTCTGCTTGACACACCAACAAAACATTTGTCGGTCAGTTAGTTAATTAATCTAATTAATTAAATTTTGACCTATAAGTTAATTAATCTAATTAATTAACTTAAACTCATTAATAAACAACTCAATTAATATATATTACAAATATGATCCGATCAATTATGAAATATAAGGATGTGTCAATTTTTATTATCGATCATATCTTTCATCACACTTTTTTGCTAATAATCATCTAAACTCTTTCGGCTTATGAACTCACATTGGACAAGGATTTCGATATCAACTTAAGCGAATGAAACGAAATCATAATTTTTTAATATCTAAGATTGATAATTCTCTATTGATCATTCACAACATTTGTATAATTTTTGGTATACACAAAAGATGTCGTATTAGTGATTCTTAGCAAAGCAACATCTTATATCACCAAAGTATGACTATCTTGATTTGAGGTATTATGATGACCTCAAGTCAAAAGATAAAATTTAATATCAAATGTTAAATATTAACTACTAACACTTATATAGTTATCTGTGTGGAATATAGCAGGTCTCCAATTTTTTGTTCTTTTAACAATACATCCACGTATCCATTTAAATTCTTATATTTTAACAAGTGAGATCAGGTACTCACTTCATAAGTGAGAAATGCCACACATTATTATTAACGACCATTGGTAATTTAAGATTTTGCGTATGTAACTTGTGCCTCCTATCACTACTTATAATTAACAAGTTACGAATAATTGAATCTATGAAATACATTAATCTAATTTTTCAGAATGATAATTCAATTAAATAATAGATCTTCCATAATCATATTAAAAAAGTTTACATTCAAAATCGATTAGATTTAGAGTATAATACTTATAAACTTCCACTTGCACTAAATATTGATAATTTATGTATCTTATTGGCTTAATGGGCCAAATGGTCACTAAATTTTGCAAAAAGTTTTCACATGGTCGCTAAACTTTAAAAATCACCCAACTCGTCATTGAACTTTGCAAAAGGTTTACACGGGGTAATTGAACTTTAAAAATCATTTCATTCATCAATAAACTTTGCAAAAGATTTCAATGGAGTTGCTGAACTTTGCAAAAGATTTCCTAGGATTAAATGATCCCTGGAAAACTTTTGGCAAAGTTTAGTAATAAATGGAATGATTTTTAAATTTTAGCGATTCCGTGGAAACTTTTTACAAAGTTCAGTAATCCAGTGAAAACTTTTGCAAAGATCAGTGATGACTTGGGTAATTTTTAATTTTCAGTGTCCCGTGAAAATTTTTTGCAAAGTTCAGTGACCATTTGAGTTATTATCTCATATCTTATTCCATAAGACTCTAAATGAAGATCATGTCTATGCTGAGATAACGACTTTGTCCCTGTAACCCTTTGCCCTCCTGCCTACGGATTGCCACAAAAGACGTGTAAGGACACCCCTCACTTTTTCCCCTAATCATTCCAAGCCTTAGGGCAATCAGATTAATCCCTCAGCTCAGAGCAGTAGATCTACAATATTATAATCTATGAAAATTCGTTCTATCTTCATGTCATTTCTTTATATGATCTCCTAATGAGATGACATTAACTCAGCACATATTCGAATCATTATTGAGAACTTGGTCTCCTCAACACATGAATACATCGATTAAATTTGTCCTAAACTAATGCTATTATTTACTAAAACCAGTCTCAATTCACTAGAAAAGTTTTTATCCATATCAGCTATCTCCTACATGAGTTTACCATGCTTAACTCCACGGCCATTCTTAACTTGCACTTTAATCCTAGAAAAGTCCACACACATCTTATACTTTATACTTTCATTGCATAATTATGGGTTAAAGTTGTAAGATTGCTTTCGTAAGTTTACCATATCGTTAACAAATAATAAATTGAACGTATAAGTCTAGAGTATCTAAATATTGATTAAACTATTCCTAACTTTTGTTCAAATAAAATAGTGAAGATATAGCTTAATGATTATCCTAAGTATTTTATGTCAAAGAAAAAAATTAAAACGTGCATGATAAATAATATGAAATTTATTCTTAGACCCGAAGTCTTGAATCCATAGCCTTTGCTTTCATGTTTAGAACAATTTTTTTTTTCTTTTCTACGGCCCTATTATCATTTTTTAATGCGAAGTTGAACAATGAATTCTCCATTCTCTTCTCCTTGCATTTGTTCTTGAGATAGATTTTAAAATCTTACCATGATGGAGGCAGATCAGATCATATCAGTAATCAAAAGAGATTCTGTTGACACATAAAAATTCGGCCCAAATCGAACGGCCCAAGGAATGAAGCCCAATGGGAGGATCCACAAATCAGATAGCCCAAAGAATGAAGCTCAATCAAAGAATTGAGGATGAAGGCCCAAATAGGGAAGCCCAAGAACGCGGTAACACCATCGCCCCAAGCCTGCAAATCGTCCAAGATCTGAGCGAATGGAGTGTCATGCAGTCGCCCAGAACTTCTACTCTATTCTTGCACAAACCTTCGAGTCGCCCAAGGTCTTAGCAAACATGAAGTGTTGTGGTTATCAAGAAGCGCAGTTATCAAAGCAGTTATTAAGCAGCCCTATCACGTTCCATGATTCAAGGAATTCAATCGAAAACGGTTGAACGACGAAGAGTAATGGCAGCAGTTAAAAAAGGCAGTTCTATGACAAGTTGGTCATTACGAGGAAAGTGGGGAGTTATAGAACGATCAAGAAATTTTTAGGCGGTTGATCACAAAGAGATCATCCAGGGAGTATAAAAGGAAGAAAAGACATAGAGTAAAGGACCCCGAATCAAAAACTCTCGAACAGAGAACATGTAATTTTAGATTTCTTAGCTTAGATTTAAACACTTCTTTCAGTAACTCGTGTGCTTGCGCCCCTTGGAGGCATTCTGTTTTTAATTTCCAATTGTAAAGTCATCGCCAATAAAGAACACCCATTTTTGGGACTTTGTCTCAAGAGGTTTGTCCCTTACACAATCGTCTGATCCCTTTTAATTGTTAGCGACGAACCCGCGCAAAATAATTTGACACACCCAGTGGGACAGTGGTGTTTGGTGTTGAAAATACAAAAGGTGAAACAATATGCCTCAGAGATCCGATAAGGAAGCAGCAAGTCAGGGAGGAGTCCAGTCTGTGATCGAGCGATATGAGGAGCAGCATGCCTCTCCACGAACAGATGGACAGAATCAGAGCAGTAACGGTCGTTACGAACTAATGACAGAGTTGAGTCCTCGAACCATGCGTGCACTATTTGGAGAACTCACACAAGATGTCATTGAACAGGTAAATCTTCGAAGTATTCAATGCACATTATAACAACATGGCCAAACAACTAAACACTTTGAACGAAACAATGAATAAGTTAGTAGGCCAAATATGTCAACCGATTATGCCTCTTGCAAACCACTTTCAAACTAAGACAATTGTGGGACATAATCCCTCAGTCCTAAATCCGAATCAAGGGATAGAACCACTTTCTGGTCCCTCTACTTCAAACCAAGGGAGTAGTGCAGTGCCAAATCAGAACAATGGTAGTGGTACGCCTAACTTGGGGGGTAATCCAAATGTAAGAGATCATGTCCTAAACAATGGACAGAATACCCACGTGTTAATGAGGGATAGATGTTCAGGCTAATGGTAATGGCCCTAATCATGGTAACTTTGTTGCCAATCAAGGACCAAACATCAGGCCTCATGCAAATCAACTGGTTAACCAACCTGTAGGAATTCCATATGACCCCAACGTCATGTTGAGGAATCAGATTCTGAAAATCATACACGATCAGATGGCTTTTGGGGTGCGTCCTGTCATTAGGCCGACTTACACAAAGCCATATCCTGATTGGGTAGACCAAGCATATCCATGGCCTAGAGGGTATAAAGTGCCAGAATTCTCACTGTTTACTGGTTTAGGAGAGGTGTCTACTCTAGAACACATAGAGCGATTCACATTGCAAAGTGGTGATGTAACTAATTACCATAAAATGAGGCTTTTTCCTAGTTCATTAACAGAAGTAGCTTTCTCTTGGTTCATCAACTTGCCAGCGAACTCTGTTCAAACATGGCAACAATTGGAACAATTATTCTACACTTAGTTTTATAAAACTGAGTCTGAAGTCACTTTGGCTGATTTGGCGAATCTATGTCAAATGCCAAACGAGTGGGCAGAAAGTTTT
Organism: Olea europaea var. sylvestris; assembly: GCF_002742605.1. Classification (NCBI taxonomy): domain Eukaryota; kingdom Viridiplantae; phylum Streptophyta; class Magnoliopsida; order Lamiales; family Oleaceae; genus Olea; species Olea europaea. The sequence continues at coordinate 162,557 of NW_019262951.1, read as the reverse complement.
CTCCAAAGGTTCAAGACAACAAGAAGCAAGTGTTTTGTACCTCTGCCCGAAAAAGAATTTGTCAAAATCGCTCAGGGCTGTTTGAGCTTTGATTTAAAAAAGAAACTCCAAGACAAGGAATTTCCTGACCTTTTCCAGTTAAGTGCGAATGTGATTAGGTATGACCGACTGATAAGAGAAGAAGAGCAGATGAAAAATTCTAGTAAAGCGACTTATTACAAAGACCCAAATTTTGACGTTCATACCATCAGCGACGAGTCATACGATCAAGCCGAAATGTGTTTGGCCCAATTGGTCAAAGGAGACACATATACTTGTCCTATAATGGCTAAGCCTAGACCATCAGGCAAAGATGAGCCCATGAAAGATGGAGACATAAATGCGAGAACGTTCTCGTTCGATGTAACCAAAGCTGACCTTATATTTGATAAATTATATAGGGATAAGCAGATAAAGCTGAGCGATAAGCATAAATTGCCAAACCCTGAACAAATTAAGGGTAAAAAATATTGTAAGTGGCATAATGCATGGTCACATTTGACTAACAATTGCCTGATTTTCGCCATGTATTGCTGGATGCCATTGAATCAGGACGAATTATGTTCGACGATAAGAAGAAGATGGCAGTGGATGAAAATCCTTTTCCACAGCCACTTGGAGTGAACATGGTGACGTCTGGTTTTAAAAACAAGTTGCCAAAATTCAGGTTGGTCATAGATGATGGAGAAGAGGACCCTGGATCACATCCCAGTGTCTTTGAACGAATCAAGGAGAAAGAGCCAAAAAAGGACGAAGACGTTCTATGTGCAAGATGTAAAAGAGAAGTAAGTGGAAACACGGAGAAACCAGGGATATGGCATCATCCCCATCGCCCTACTTTCCTCCCAAACACTTAGCCTGGTAGAGAGCGAGGTACATCATTCTATAGAGGACCGCCTTTTGAGAGACAGTTCAGGCCAGTAAATAATGGGAGAACATTCAAGCCGCAACCTCGCCGGCCAAATGTATGGCATTCGTTCCAGTATAATGCAGGAAGGGCAATACCCTTCGATGAGATGACTAGAAACCAACAAAGGCGTTTCCAAAGAAACTATGGACGAATGATGAGGCAGCAACAGGGAGTACCACATCCTAAAGCGCCTAAACTACTCAAGGTAGCCAATCAAAATGTTCTCAAAGATAGTGAAGAGACCGGTACAGATGAATCAATGAAAGAACTGCCAGAAACTTCTTCTGGGAGATCAAAGTTTGAGCGAGACAAAAGGGATGGAGAAGATCCAGATCAGCCCCTTACTATCCAGTTCGGTACGTTACCTCCTGTCGTGGCTAATAATTACTTACTGGCCAATGAATTCAAGAATAAAGAAAAAGAAGAAGAAGAAAGGGAGGACAACGAAGGAGAGGCTTGCGTGCTGGAATGTGAAGAAGGCCAGACTTCTGGAGAGGCCTACAATGATGAAGAAAACGACGGGATGACAGACATCGAAGATGAAATCGACCTAGAAGCAGAAAGAAGAAGGAGAGGAGTATGCACAATACTCTGTTGAAGCAACTACATCGAGAGGGAGTTCGCGAAGTAGACTTGTTGGGAGAACCATCTGGGCGTCCTTTCGATTTTTACGTACTGTACGGGATGCCCAAAAGGAAGAAGAGAGTGTCTTGCTCTGAAAAGTATGGATCACCTCCAAGAATAATGCCCCCTCCCACAGGTTGGGTAACTGATGAGGAAGCATTAGAAAACAGTAAGGAGGAAATTCAGGAGACAGAGGCTCAGCACGATATGCTGCACGTCGACTTGTCACAAGGGGATAATTCGACATTAAACAAGCAGGAAGTAGAAATAGAGGCTGCCGAAAAGGTTATTTTTAAACGGCCAGCCATGAAATTGACTAAACACTTGAGGTCATTATACATTAAAGCTCTAGTTAACGGCATCCCTGTGGCAAAAGTGCTTGTCGATAATGGAGCAGCTATAAACACCATTCCATCTAGGATGATGAGGAAATTTGCAAAGACAGAGGGTGACATGATTCCAACAGAAGTCATCCTTACGAGTTTCAATGGAAGAGAAACTTCAGCTAAGGGAGTTATGCCATCGGACATAACTATAGGGACAACTACTAGGACCACAGTCTTCTTTGTAATAGATGGTCCTACTAGTTACAATGTGTTACTAGGAAGAGATTGGATATACGGAAGTCGCTGTATACCCTCATCGCTCCATCAATGCCTGATTTTTTGGAATAACAAAGGCGAAGCAGATGTGGTACAGGCCGATCATAGGCCTTTTGTCGCAGAAGCAAACTCGGTGGAAAAGTTCATGTACGAAGGAAACTATGGACCTGTCAGGGTAGTACAAGATGGGGGAGAAACTCAAGTTGTCGTGCAAAA